>NW_026881514.1:0-34354 GCF_032173495.1 Musca vetustissima | reverse complement strand
TCTGGTCAATGGTGAATGTGCCAGCCGTTCACACAGCACGCGATGAGAAGGAGACTTATATTTATATAGTTGACACACAGGATGCTGAGGTTCCAATCATTGGACATGCATTCCTCAAGCGAAGTTATACTAATCATACTCCTGACCACCGGTTTTGAATAGTTCAGCTGGTAATCCATTGGTACCTGCCGCGTTATTGTTCTTCAGCCGATTAGCTGATACTCTGACCTCATATTGCCTAGGTGTGTATAATCTATAACGACATCTCTAATTGGTTCTGGGGTATCTTCTTCACCCACACTATTTGATACCAGAAGCTTTTCAAAATCTTCCTTCCCGATCCACAATACGCATCTGTATCTACCTCCAGGTTTCCAACTTCATCTCTTCAGGAGGATGTGCCTGCACTAAAGCATTCGGTTTTGTGTTTTAATCGTTTGTAAAATTTCCTTCTGAATCCTGTAAATCTCACGCTCACGCTATCTGTTACATAAGATCGGCTTTGCGGCTACATTAAGACGGATGCCTACCTTGGCTGACACAAAGTAATGGGCCGAATCGTTATATTCTCCCCTCGGATTGATCGAAAGTCTAAAACACTGGATGAATGTCTTCCGTCTATCACAACATGATCGATTTGATTTCTCGTTGGTCGATCGGGAGAAATCCAGGTGACCTTGTGTATATCGACATGATTGAATCTGGTGCTGCTAAATTCCATGTTTTTGCTGTCGTGAAGTCAGTCAATCTCATACCGTTGTAGGTTGACCAAAAATATTTTTCCTTTCGATTTTCGCATTAAAATCTCGTAGCAGGTGCTCGTAAAAATGTCTTTGGTTGGTTCATCTTTGTCTTCTGTAGGAGAATGGGCGCAAATAATACTGATGTAGAAGAACTTCGCTTTTATACGGAGTATAGCAATTCATTCATCTACTGGTTCTCTTTTTCGTTGCTTTTTCATAGTAGCATTTATTTTCCGAGTGTGAGCAACTTACCCGACGCCTTCTCCCTCTGATGTGTGCCGCGAATTCACCCATAATAACTATAAAATTATGGGTGAATTCGCGGCACACATCAGCTCAATATTTCAACGGATGATGAAAGTTGCTACGCCAGGTGACACCGCGGGGAGGTCAGTGTCCACAATTGAGAAGAAAGAGGGACCATGTTAAAGCCAATCAGGGCAGTTGCTTGGTATCTATTAAAACTCACGTCTTATAGGTCCATAAATTCTTGTGAATATTTTCTTTAAAAATCCACATCTTATGGGCGATAAATTCTTGTGAAACTTTTCTTTAAAAATCCACGCCTTATGGGCTACAAATTCTCGTGAAACTTTTCGTTAAAAATCCACGCCTTATGGGCGACAAATTCCTCTGAAACTTTTCTTTAAAAATCCACGCCTTATGGGCGACAAATTCCTCTGAAACTTTTCTTTAAAAATCCACGCCTTATGGGCGACAAATTCCTCTGAAACTTTTCTTTAAAAATCCACGATTTATGGGCGACAAATTCTTGTGAAACTTTTCTTTAAAAATCCACGCCTTATGTGCGACAAATTCTTGTGAAACTTTTTTCTAAAAATTCACGCATAAAAGGTGAATAAATTCTTAGGAAACTTTTCTTTAAAGATTCACGCCTTATAGGTCCGTAAATTCTTGTAAAATCGATGGCAACGATTTTTGGAATCTCATTTTGGCTGCAAGAACGACAATATATAATTCTGATAATGATTTAACTTAAACGCCTCAAAGGTACCTCTTCCACTTAAGAGAGTAGATATGTGGATTTGTATTTCTCTTCTAATGAAATATTTCCTCGAAATAGAAATTAGAATAATAATTGATTACTCTACTGATTACAAATTCTTCGTATTTCCGTTAATATGTGTGTCCTTCACTCCCCCTGCCCTTTCATGCTCTTCAATACTCATTTGGGGGAAATAGAGTTAATTTTCCATATCTATCAACATTAATGTATTTGCACACGAAAACCCATTCTGTGGTTTTTATGGAGTATCATTAGCAATGTACCGTGACCAATTGTAGATGCATAACTTTGACTATTTGTATATTTTTTCTTCCCCAAAGTCCCATCCTACCAAAAGAAAAATGTACCTGAAGTGCCACAAAACACCTTGTCTTAATTCTATGCCAAAGTAATCAATAAAACAAAACAACAGCAATTGTACATAGACACGCTTCTCAATATAAACATACCCAAACACACACAGATATATACGTACATCCATGTATATGTATAGTAATGTAATTACGGTATAGATTTGAAATCCCGGGGAAAAAGGTAAAACCTTAACTTTTCTTCACGTTTCAATAAACCCAGGAATGGAGGTTACAAACATCCATACAGATTGTGATCAATTGCATGTTAACCCACACCTATTTGTAAATGTTCACGTACAAGCGTGTGTGTATGCACATGTGAGTGTGTGTGAGTGTTTATGTGACCTTACAATTTGACATACATTGAGCGGAGAAACACATCAATGTATTTATTTGCACACACACACATTCAATCCTCATACTCCAAAATAGCTTTCGCATCGTAAAAAATGCTTCACATTTTTTCTACGGGATGTTTTCGGTTTTTATCCCAACGGAGTCATTTACGTTTGAGCTCAATCAATTATCCCCAACTTATCACAAAATCGTAGCACATAATCGCTGTAGCGGCAGCATCCTTTTTTGCTGCTTGTCTTTCTACGAAAGTTGGTAAGTCGGTGGGTGGTGTGGTTGTGGCGTGCCATTAAGTTCATTATCATCAGAAATCGTTGCGCATTAGTAACCTTAACGCTCTCTTACAATGGCAATCGTAAAAGGTAAAATCTCACCGAAAAATCCTAATGAGCTTATATTGATTATATAACACAACCGATGGAACGGCATCAGCGTCATCATCATCAACATTATCAACAACAATAACGTCAGTAGCAGCAAGAAGACGAATACCGACAACAACAATGGCAATAATAAGTGGAACAGCATGTCGTCTACAGCCAAGAAATCAAAAGATTTTTGGTTAACAAAATACAGGATTGCCATCGAAAGGATAATTCAATAATGATTGCCGAGGGAATTTGGCTTAGTTTAATTATGCAAAATAATTTGTTGCTTTGACAAATAGCAGTCTCCTTTTGAAAGGTACACAAGGTCTGGTGCTTTCTGTCATTGAAAAGGGGGGAATGGTGATTAGGGAATGGTAAATTTCCCTGAGGGGACTGTAAATCATGCCTATAAATGAATATTTGTCAAGGCTTTTAACTGGCAATCGGCAAATAGAATTTAAATACATTATTTTGCTAAGATACTTGCAAATAAAATTCTTTATTTGGTTTCAAGATTGATATTTTAGTCTGATAACAGTGCGTAAGGGAGATTTTGAAGACACATTCAACAGTTCTTTGCATATGGTGTCGTATAGAGAAAAGGATGGACGTGTTTGTCCATAAGCCAACGAAAAGAATTAACCGTACGAATAGAACCACCATTTTTCAATTTCAGCATGGGGTCTCGATGTGAAGATGAGGTAGGGAGAACTTGTATGATTTGGGAAATTACTTCTAAATATATATACCATATGATACTCTACACAACTCTGGCCAATGTAGACCCTTATTGTTTTTGGTAAAGATCGTTTAATATTTAAGGGATGAAATGGACCAAATGGACTGGGTCGCCCCAGAGACCTCAAATTTGGCCCAAACATCGCGAATTTTTTACATGGAGAAGGGATAAAAAAAATTTGCACAAAATCTGAATCGTGTTTACAAATTATAATGGACAGACGGACGGACGGACACACATGTCTAGATCGACTCAGCTAGTCCAGATATGACAATCGATATACTTAAATGTGGGTCTAGGACCAATATTTCGCGGCGTTTCTCTTGGGGCTGCACAAAGCTATAATACCTTGACAAAATAGTCGTGTAAGGTATAAAAACCAGTAAGGAAAGTTCAAAAGTTAGAGGACCATTGAAATTAAATCGGGCGAAACTAAATATGTGATCTACGTAGATATATGAACCAATTAAAAACTCCATACACATACCATTCTGAAATCTATGAAAATTGCATGTCAATCGGGTTCTTTTGTGTACCATTTGTATAAAATCGAGCAAAATAATGTATGTAGAAATATGTAAAAATTCTGGACCTAATTGAACAACCGTGGTATTCATCATTTGGTATGCTGCAACACAGTTCGCTGTCCATAATTTGATGCCGTGTATATGGAAAAGACGTAGGCTCCTCGGTGCACCATTTACATAAAATCAGATGAAGCTATATATGGGAAATATATCTAAATTTAAACCGATTTTTGCAACTTAAATATTAATCACTCTAAACTCACCTCTGCCAATTTTCGGGTAAATCGAATAAACATAGGCTCTTCGGTGCATCATTTACATAAAAAAGGACTAACATATATATTGAAGCTATACCTAAGTCTGATCCGATTTCAACTAAACTTCGTCTACGTCTATCTGAACCTCACTCCGTACACTGCGCAAGATTTTGTCTTAATCAAAAAAATATTGGGAGTTTTGTGCATCATTTACAAAAAATCGGACGAAACTATATATGGGAGTTATATAAATCTGAACCGATTAAAAAAACTCCACCGACATTAAACTGGACTTAATTCAGTACGCTGTGCAAGATTTTGACTCAATCGGAGAATCCTTGGGAGTTTGGTGCACCATTTAGATAAAATCGGACGAAACTATATATGGGAGCTATATCTAAATCTGAACCGATTTCAACAAAACTTCACTTACATCAAACGAGACTTAATTAAGTACGCTGTGCAAACTTGCGTCTCAAACGGAAAAATATATGGGGTTTGGTGCACAATTTACATAAAATCGGAAGAAACTATATATATGGAAGCTATGTCTAAATCTGGACCACAAAACTTCGCATACATCAATATGTACGCTGTGCCAATTTTTGTTTGCATCAATATTGGAAGTTTTAGTGGACCACTATATATCTAAATCTGAACCGATTTCCACAAAACTTCGTATGTATCAATGTGGACCTATTTCAATACGCTGTGCAAAATTGTGTATCAATCGGATGATCCTTTTTTGTTTGGTGCACCATTTAGAGACAATCGGATGAAACTATATATGGGAGCGATATAAAAATCCATACCGATTAAAAAAAACTTCACGGACGTCAAACTGTACTTAAGTCAGAGTGTTGTGCAAAATTTTGTTTGAATCGGAGTTTGGTGTACCATTTACTAAAAATTGGACGAAAAAATATATAGGAGCTGCATCTAAATCTCAACCGAACTTCGGGAAACTTAACACACATCATTCTAGACTTAATTTAGTACGCTATGCCACATTTAGTGCAAATCGAAAGATATATAGGGACGTCGGTACACAATTTACATTAAATCGGAAGAAAATATATATGGGAGCTATATCTAAATCTGAATCGATCTTGGGGAAACTTAACACACATAAATCTAGTTTTAATTTAGTACACTATGCCAAATTTCGTGAAAATCGAAAGATATATATGGACTTCGGTTCACCATTTAAATTAAATCGGGTGCAACTATATATGGAAGCTATACCTAAATCTGAACCGAACTTCAGGAAACTTAACACCCATCATTTCAGACTTAATTCAGTACGCTATGCCAAACTTCGTGCAAATTGAAAGATAAATAGAAACTTCCGTACACCATTTACACTAAATCGGACGAAAGTATACATGGGAGCTATATCTAAATCTGAACCGATTTTTCCCAATTTCAATAGGTTTCATCCTTGGGCTAAATAGATGAGCTGTGCAAAAATTCATCTAATTCGGATCAAAAATAGGACCTATATTTTGTTTATAATTTAGCATGGACAAACAGACGGACAAATGGACATGCATAAATCGATTTAGAAAGTGATTCTATGCATATCCCAAAAGGAACCATGAGTCTATCTCGTTTCCTTTTGGCTGTTACAAACATACGCACAAAGACATAATACCCTGTACCACAGTGTGGTAAATGGTATATAAAGTTACGATAAGTTCATAACACTGCGAAGTGACAGCCGTTCCATCGTCGATTTCGAAGAAGTAAGGTCTAAGCTATGATTAGCTTCGGACCATAGAGTACACCACATAGTGACTTTTTCTGAGCTTTCTTCCTTTACTTGAGAATTCTCAGAACCCTAAGTACGACAATTTTGTTGATTAACATATACACCGAGTGAGAAATGTGATTCATATATGAAGAAAATTGCGTTCAAAAAATTGCCCTCCATCGCCTATTGTTTAAGCATTAATTCAACGTATCTATGACGTTATAAATGCCCCGCTGTTTTCAGTTTCTGCGTGAGCTGGGCTTGGTTGTAGATCTAATGCAAAATGCGCCATAAGTCCTAATTCCTGAGAACGACGGTGAATCGACACATTCGGCTCTTCGGTACCACTTTTACTTAAGGGGACCCCCCATTCTCGGTGTCAATTTTTTATTTAATTCGAATCTACTCTAATTCTAGAATGTCCATACAAAATTTCAAGTGAAAATCTCAAGAACTCTTGAAGATATAGCCGATTTATTGTGTCAGCATCAAGAGTGATTCTCAAACTTTAAACCCATTTTTCTCGAAGCGAATGGCGGGCACAATAACTCAAAAACTAAAAATCCAATCGGTCCCACATTTTGACACGTTTCTCTGGGAGTGTATAGCTCTTGAATGAACTAGGATAAAGCCAATCGGTGAAGATCTTCCTTATTTTATAACCTATTTTGTGGTCAAAAATAGGCGATTTTCCAAAAAAAAAAAAAAAAAAAATTCAAAGTTCCGCCATTTTGTTAATTGTTGTGCGAAGTCAATACTCCTAGTTCATACGAGAGCCAGACAAGTACTCTTTCTAACACCGTTTGAATTTTCGGATTCCGATGTTCCAGTGAGGAGTTATCATGCCCGCCATCAAAAATAAGGACTTTTCTTTGAACCCAAAGAACAACAACAAAACAACAACAACAAATTGTGGTAAATTATTTTTCTTCCTTTTTAAATCTTCAAATATATATGTGCCAGGTTACAAACCCTAACAAGCATTGGTATTCATTTACCAGCCCATTTTAAATCTTAAAAATAAAAAATCGTGAATGGTGGGGGGGGGGGGTGGCTTTCCCTTAAAGCAACGATATTTTAAGCAAAACGATGATGCCCAGCCTTATAATATTCGTAACCCCTCCAGTCATTCCAAATTTGTTCACAATTTTGACAATTGCTTGCGTAGTTGGACGATAATGTAAACCATATTCTCCGATATGTAGCAGAATGTGTTATGATATAGTTAAGCGATACATTTCCGTCAATGTTAGACTTTCAACTTGGTTAAATGGTTTGACAGATGTCGAATTCAATACCTATATGTTGAAACCACAAAATTAACCCTGAACTTTAACACTAGAACGCCGAAGGCAGTTATTTTGACCGCCTTCCAATTTCTAGTACAAAAGCAACTGTGCATTTTATGACACTTTTTTTTAAATATGGTGACTTTTTGTACCTCATAGAATTACGTTTATTATAAAAAATTCACCAAATTTTAAAAAAAAGTGTCATTAAATGCACAGTTGCTTTTGTACTTGAAATTGGAAAGCGATCAAAATGACCGCCTTCGGCGTTCTAGTGTTAAATTAGGTAACATTTTCATCAATGAAGTGCAAAATTTCAAATTACGAAAATGGATCGGTTTGAGGCTATACCAAAAGGTGGACCGATATATCCGAATTTCAATATAAAACATCCTAGGCATCCAGAGTATGTATAAAGTGTTATGTCAACAGACAGACATGGCATCAATATACATACAATAATTGTATTTTAACCGAATATTAATTTACTCTTGACATCAAAAATACTTATACTAATGGCTATTGAAGCTCCAATTACAACCTTCACAAATCCTGGCAACTCTGTTCATTACGAGTCTATGTAATGAGGGCACTTAATATTTACTGGTTATTAGACATGTATTGATTGGTGTGATTATTATTAATTCCCATTTCCTGCATACGTTCATAAAATTCCAGCTCATAAAAGTGGGTAAGTGCTGGATGGATAATGTTGCTTGCGAAATAGGTAGCTAGGTAGCTACATAGCTAGCTATTTATGCAATCAATGTTGATGGTCATTCATCAAGTTCTTGAGAGGAAATTGCAATAAAACTTCAGTGGCATCAAAGGAAATGATCGAAGCCGAAAATGATGTGGTGGTGGTGGCAATGGTGGCTAGCCAATGAAAGGAAACAGCAATTTCATGGACGAAAGTAATAAATTGTGCAAGGAAATAAAATACCATAGTATCACCACCTTCGGTGCGACGATGATGGTGATGAGAGTTATAACAAACTTTTTTATGATTGCCATTTAAATTTAAAACAATTTTGTGTCGCTCGTTCTCTCTTCGTTTATGCTCATATTCTCCTTTCATAAATGTCATTTAAAAAGCCATGGAATAGTTTAGATATTATTTCTATGTTTGTGTTGTTGTAGTTGTTGTTTTTCCTCCTGTTTTTATAGTATTATCATTTTTAGCATTTCCTGTGCAATAGACCGTCATTTCACTGCTACACTATGAACACTGTGCTCATCATCAACACGAAGAACTCCCACACACACACACAAACAACTAACCCACCATCACATTCAAAAAAATATAAGTGCTTATCATAAGGTTTTCGGTTGGTTGAATTTTAAAAACTCAACTGGATACAATTTTTGGAAACTTTTGTGAACACAAACACGCACACCCACACACACACACATATGAATATAAATACAGACAGATATAAGTAGTCACCTTTTTTGTTTTCCTTTATTCTATTCTTTTTCATACGTATGAATACACTTATAAAAATCGATAAAACTTTAAGTGCATTTGAAAGTTTTGAAAAAAAAGAAACTCTAAACATACCGGAAGTAAATATTTTCGAAAAATGAAAGAAACATATACGATATACATATATAAGGGGAAAAAGTTTTAGCATTCTAATGTCAAATTGTGGATTGTGATTTTGAAAACAGCAAAAAAATATAACAAAAATTCGGCAAATATATGAGAAAAGGTGCGTAATGATATTATAATGGTTGAAATAGTTTTGTGAATATTTTATTTAAAAATATCAGAGTTTGGGAATTTTAAATATTTATATTCCCAGCTTTAGGCTATTGAAGGAATATACACTTTGATACGATAAACGAAGTTTTCAATATATGAAGATTTTTCTGCATATTTGCATGGTCTTTCGTTTAGTCCCATAAGATATCAGTTGATATCATCCCAACAAGAAATTACTCGGCCTGAAAATATATCTTGCAATGAAGCCATACTAGATCGAGTTATGAGAAATGTGCCATAGCAAGCACAAAAAAAAAAAAAAAAAAAAAAACAGTAAGGAAAGAGTAAAGTCAGACTGGGCCGACTATATGTTACCCTTCACCACTTTGGGTATATTTTACATACGTATCCTAACAGACGACGCGTTTTGTTATAAATCTATATCTGAACCGATTTCAGGGAAACTTCCAGAGATTAATTAATATAACATCAGAACGTTGTGTCAATCGGCCTAGCTATGGATCTTTTCACAAAGCTTTGCAACATCATTCTAGACTTAATTCAGTACCTTATACCAAAATTCGTCAAATCGAAATATATATAGGGTCTTTCGTGCACCAATTACCTTAAATCGGATGAAAATACATATGGGAGCTATATCTAAACCTGAACCGATTTTCACGAAACTTGGCAGATATCATTCTCGATCTTATTCATAACTCTGTGCCAAATTTCGTGCATATCAAAAGATTTCCAGGGACTTTAGTGGACTATTTAGCTAAAATGGGGCGAAGCTATATATGGGAGCTATATCTAAATCTGAACCGATTTTTCCCAATTTCAATAGGGTTCGTCCTTGGGAAAACAAATGAGCTGTGCCAAATTTCATCCAATAAGGATCATAAATGCGACCTGTACTTTGTTTACAATTTAACATGGACAGACAGACGGACGGACGGACATGCATAAATCGACTTAGAAAGTGCTTCTATGCATATTCTCAAAAGGAACCATGGGTCTATCTCGATTATTTTTGCCTATTACAAACATAATACCCTGTACCACAGTGTGGTCAAGGGTATAAAAACAGGTGAAGAAGCGTTAAGTTCGGCCGGGCCGAACTTTTGATACCCTTTACCATAGTTATACTGACTGATACTTGCGAAGAAAATATACGGAACATACTAAAAAGTGGACATATACCAATAATTCTACAAACCGATTTATAAGAAGGGGGTTATATGGGGACTACCCCGAAAAAGGGGTGAATATTAATAATTTCTGGTGGGGAGATTTGTAACCATATACGACTACAAAATATCCAATTTCAGCGAATTCGGTTGAAAAACGCGCTCAAGAACCTCAAAATATAGCAAATTGGGGGTATCCTTATATGGGGGCTATCCGAAAAAATTGACCTATATTTATAATTTTTTGTGGAGATTACAGCAAATTACAGCAAATTCTGTGAATAAAAATCGGGTCAAAAACCCCCCAAAAACTGGAAATTGGGAGGTACCCTTATATGGGGGCTACCAGAAAAAGTGGACCTATATTTATAATCTTTAGGTGGGAAATTTGGCACCCAATAAGAGCCCAATGTACTAAATTTCAGCGAAATTTTGCGCTCATGAACCTACGGAACATACTAAACAGTGGGCGTGAATATTAATATTTTTTGGTGGGGAGATTTGTAACCATATACGACTACAAAATACCAAATTTCAGCGAATTCGGTTGAGAAATGCGCTCAAGAACTTAAAAATTTCCCAAATTGGGGGTACCCTTTTATGGGGGCTACCCCATTGACCTATATTTATAATTTTTTGTGGAGAGATTTGCTACCTAATAAGAACTCAAAGTACCGAATTTCAGCGAATTCGGTCGAAAAATGCGATCAAACACCTCAAAATTCCGCAAAATTAGGGGTACGCTTATATGGGGGCTATCCGAAAATATGGACCCCTATTTATAACTTTTAGTGGAGAGATTTGCTACCCAATAAGAACTCAATGTACCAAATTTCAGCGAATTCAGTTGAAAAACGCGCTCAAGAACCTCAAAATACCGGCGATCTATCTCAATTTGTTTAGACGCTAGAGTGAGTACAACAGACAGACGGATAGACGGATATGGCTATATCGTCATAGAATTTTACGCTGATCAAGAATATATATATATATATATATATATATATACTTTATAGGGTCGGAAATGATAATTTCGATGAGTTACAAACGGAAAAACAAATTTAATATACCCTCCATACTATGGTGGAGGGTATAAAAATAGCATATGGCCATAATTCTCCGAATTAAGTTCCATCCAAAACCTTCGGACCAAAACGACATTTTTTGATTTAACATACACATCCAGTGTGAAATGTGCTCTTTCGCTGAAGAAAATTTTGTTCGGAATATTGCCGTCAACCGCCTCTTGTTCCAGCACCTATTTTACGTATCAAGGGCGTTGTGAATGGTCTGCTGGTTTCATTTTTCACTTCTGCTGGATTTTATATGGATGTAGGTGTAAATCTAAATGAAAAACGCGCCATAATATGACGTGAGACAGTCCTGATTCCTAAGAACGACGAGGAATCGACACATTTGGGTCTTCAGCTACACTTTCACTTCCATCACGATATTTTCAGCGGAACGAGCAAAACGATGATGCCCAGGCCTTACAATATTTGTAACCGCTTCAGTCACTTCAAATTCCTGCCAACTGCTTGCGTAGTTGGACTTTTATCTGCAAAGAAAAAAAAATGGGTTAACCACATAGTTTGACAGATGTCGAATTCCAGTCCCACACTTTTGAAACAACGAAATGGATAACCCCACACACCGAAAGTTGTGAAAAATATTTAAGATGGAGCTTTGCAACTTTTTATACCCTTCACCACACTGTGGTACAGGGTATTATGTCTTTGTGCATATGTTTGTAGCAGGCAAAAATAATCGAGATAGACCCATGGTTCCTTTTGAGAATATGCATAGAATCACTTTCTGAGTCGATTTATGCATGTCCGCCTGTCCGTCCGTCTCTCCGTCCGTCCATGTATTTTTGTTAACAAGGTACAGGATATATATATATATATATCCGATTTAAGGTAAATTGTGTACCAAAGTCCTTATATATCTTTCGATTTGCACGAAATTTGGCATAGCGAAATGGATTAGGTCTAGAATGATGTGTGTTAAGTTTCCTGAAAATCGGTTCAGATTTAGATATAGCTCCCATATATATTTTCGTCCAATTTAAGGTAAATAGTGTACCAAAGTCCCTATATATCTTTCGATTTGCACGAAATTTGGTATAGCGCAATGAATTTGGTGTAGAATGATGTGTGTTAAATTTCCTGAAAATAGGTTAAGATTTAGATATAGCCCCATATATCCTCGTCCGATTTAAGGTAAATCGTGTACCTATATATCATTTGATTTGCACGAAATTTGGCATAGTGAAATGAATTAGTTTTGCACGAAATTTGGCATATCGTACTTAATTAAGTCTAGAATAGTGCACGTTAAATTTCGTAAAAATCGGTTTGGATTTACATATAGCTCCTACATAAATTTTCGTCCTATTTAATGTAAATGGTGTACCAAAGTCCCTATACATATTTCGATTTGCACAAAATTTCGCATAGTGTACTGAAATGAGTCTGGAGTGATGTGTGCAAAGTTTCCTGAAAAGCAGTTCAAATTTATATGTAGCTCCTATATATTTTTATACCCTTAACCACACTGTGGTACAGGGTATTATGTCTTTGTGCATAGGTTTGTAACAGCCAAAAGGAAACGAGATAGACACATGGTTCTCTTTGAGAATATGCATAGAATCACTTTCTGAGTCGATTTACGCATGTCCGTCTGTCCTTCCGTCTGTCCATGTTAAATTGTAATCAAAGTACAGGTCGCTTTTATGATCCGAATTGGATGAAATTTGGCATAGGTCACTTATTTGGCCCAAGGACGAACCCTATTGAAAGTCAGAAAAATCGGTTCAGATTTAGATATAGCTCACATATATATTTTCGTCCGATTTAATGTAAATGGTGTACCAATGCCCCTATATATCTTTCGATTTGCACGAAATTTTTCATACCTTAGTTAATTAGGTCTAGAATGATGTGTGTCAAGTTTCCTGAAAATCGGTCCAGATTTAAATATAGCTCCCATATATATTTTCGTGCGATTTAATGTAAATGGTGTAGCAAAGTTCCTATATATCTTTCGATTTGCACGAAATTTGGCATAGCGTAATGAAGTAGGTCTACAATGATGTGTGCTGAGTTTCCTGAATATCTGTTCAGATTTAGATATAGCTCCCATATATATTGTCGTCCGATTTAATATATATATATATATGCTTTAAATTGATTTACATAATTTTGTCCCATTATAAGAAGCAGCCCTATATCTGAACAAATGAAAAATAAAGTTTAGGTTGCAGAATGACATGTTTATGGATCCATTTTCGTGTTAATGGTCCTTCAACGTCTGTTAGGATTCATCTGTTGAATATACCCAAAGTGGTGAAGGGTATCATATAGTCGGCCCCGTCTGACTTTACTACTTTCCTTACTGGTTTTTAAATTACATTGTTACAATTCATAGGAAGTTTGGTGTTGGAACAGAACATATATCGGTACCACCTAAATTCCTGAATTTTTGAAACATGTTTTCAATTAATTTGTCTGTAATATTTATGAATATTAGTCCCAGTTACGTTGTACCCCCATATATTTTGGGATCTTGGGTAAGTTATTCAGCCGAATTGAACTGGAATTTGACATTGTAAATTGTAAGTAAGTTGAGAATAGTTGAGAATCACTTTCTGAGTCAATTTATGATGTCCGTCAGTCCGTCCGTACATATGTTGATGTAAAATTGTAAACAAAGTCGTATATTTAACCCAAGGACGAGAAAGTCGGTTCAGATATAGATACAGCTCCCAAAGGTAAAATATACACCAAACTCACAAAGATTGTTCGATTGTGACAAAATTTTGCACAGTGCACTGAATCAAGCGTAGATTTGTTAAGTTTCGTTAAAATCGGTTCGGTATATCTCCTTTCGATCGATAATTAAGTTCGACTCGAAGGGGAAAAAATTACTCAAAAATCCATTCAAAATGATAATAAATATAAATAAGATAATGATAAATAAGATTTTTTTTCAGCTGAACACAGCTAGGGTTCGAACCGTGGTCTCCAGAGCAACATAGCCAGCGTTGGCGTTCTGAGCAATCAACACACTTCCGAAAGGTTGTGAAAGAAACATGTGTATACCATGTAAGCAATTGTAGATGTGTGGATTAATTATCCATCGCTACAACAAAAATTTGCTTTGAAAATGACGTTTTCCAGAGCGAAGACAAATTTCGAACCTTCATAAATTTCAATTAAATTCGGAAATGCAATTTCGCATCAACTGCAATATAAATACGCGTTATCAACATATGACGTTTGTAAGGACACATAGCCGAATATGCCTGATGAGTCGCTTAACCAACGGCGAAATATAATGGTGGGTGCGTAGGTTGCTCTCATGGTTTTCCTTTTAATGGCAAAACTTTGATCATTAAGCTCGACTCTCAAGAAAAAAACTGAATTAAGGGGACCCCCCCATTCTCGGGGTCAAAAATTTTGTTGGTATAATTCGAATCTACACTAATTAAAAAATGCCCCTACAAAATTTCAAAAGAAAATCTCAAGAACTCTTGAAGATGTAGCCGATTTATTGTGTCAGCATCAGGTCACGGCTGAAGGGCTTCTCAAACTTTAAACGCGTTTTTCTCTAAACATTTTTTTGCGAATGGCGTGCACGATAACTCAAAAACTAATAACCCAATCGATTCAAAATTTTTGTACGTTTCTCTGTGAGTGTATAGCTATTGTATGAACTAGGATAAAGCCAATCGGTGAAGATCTTCGTTATTTTTTAACTTGGGTTTTGGTAAAAAATCGGCGATTTTCCAAAAATATTTTTTCAAAGGTCCACCTTTTTGTTAATTTTAGAGCGAAGTCAATAATACTAGTTCATACGAGAGCCAGACATGTACTCTTTCTAACACCGTTGGAATTTTCGAATTCCGATGTTCCAGTGAGGAGTCATCATGCCCGCCATCAAACATAAGGACTTTTCTTTAATTACAAAAAACAACAACAAAACAATAACAAACATTTTTTGTAAATTATTTTTCTTCTATTTTAAATCTTCAAATATATATGTGTAAAGCAACAAACCTTAAAAAACATTAGTATTGATTTACCAGCCAATTGAAAATCTTGAAAAATTAAAATCTGGAATGGGGGGGGGGGGGGGGGGGGTTCCCTGGAGAACCCATTCAAATGATCATCGCTCATGTATACTTTCGCCCGATTTTATGAAAATGGTGCACCGAAGTTTCAGAATTTGTCCGATTTAGCACGACGTATAAAAAAGCCCCTAAAAGCACGTTATTTACTTTTGTTGAAAATTTCGTATATTCAGATATAGTTTCCATATATTTTCTACCGATTTCATCCAAATTGTGCAAAAAATAATCAACGTGTGTTCGATTGAGACGAAATTTTGCACAATGTGCTGCAGCATACCGAATAGTGGGTGTCACGATTGATGTAAATCGGTTCAGATTTTGATTATTTAGTCTGATTCATATAAATTGTACACAACAAGCATTAAGTCTCATCGAATGAAATGATATTTTGCAAAGTTTCCAGAATAACATATATTATTTCCCATATAGATACCGGTCCTTCAAAGGTCCATGTTACGCCTGTGGCATCTATGGCATGGCATCTATTTTATAAAGTGGTGAAGGGTATCATATAGTCGACTTTACTATTTTCCTTACTGGTTAGTAATGTCGTAGTTTCTACTTGTCGAATGTCAAGGTATCATATCTTATCGAATGTATGATAATTCAAAATAATATCTTTGGGAAATAATATTTTGAAAGTCCACATAATCATAATAATCAGTGGTATATAAAACCTAATTAGAATCTAAACATAAGAACTTTATTATAGCGATATTTTTGTGAAAATTCCATCGTTTCTAAACTTTCAAATTCTTAAGTTTAATATTTCCCCCACAAAAAACTGACATTACTCACCACACCTCAGAGTCAGAAATACCGCGGCAAAGTAATAAAATATTTGTTGTTATTACAACTTAAAGCCGTATAATAATTTTGAACTTTAAAAAAAGTATCAGTGTAGGAATAAGTTTTCTTTTAAGAGGCCACAAATATCCTCGAACGGTTTAATATTTTTTTATTTATTTTATATCCGATGGCGTCTCGCCAAAATAAAAATATATGACTTGTACATGAACTTATGAACGGCTATGTCATTTACTTTATGGCAAGCTAAAAAGCCTCGATATATTTTCGGTTTGGTTCGGGCTTTTTTTTTTGCGGACAACATCTAGACAAATACACACACATACTTGAGACTCAATATAAAGAAATGCTACCACACAGATAGTTTTTTGTTTAAAAATTTAATTTTAAAAGTTATGGCGTTTTAAGCGAATTTGCGGAAAAAAATGAGTTGGGCTTATGCATGGTTTCCAACACCAAGAAGAAGTGACGGAAAAGCAATTCATATACAAGAATAATAATTTAACAAGCACTAAAAGGCTATAGACGTTCCGGTCAATCACCTGTGAAAATATAAAAATAGTGAAATTCTACAAGGATGTCGAAAATTTTTTGGAGGCACAATAAGTGTCATTTGAATATACTTGACAATTTTGTTGTGACAAATATTTGTGAAAACTATAGAAAAAATTAATAGAGGAAATAAAAATATTTAGATATACAAACATTGCGTCAATGTGCAAAGTGGCCGACTATGAGACACCTAGACCTTTATTGACTTTCATCAATCCACATACATGTCATTTAATTTATAAATAACTTTATTCAGACAGATTTAAGGACTTGCCAATTTCGTCGTAATCGGGCAACCACTGGGTATTTAGCGTGCAAGTTGCATGAAGGCGGACGAAACTATATATAGGAGCTAAATCTAAACCGATTTGTACAAAACATATAACACGTAGTTCTAGGCTCAATTTAGCATTTTCTACCCCCCATACTGTATGACAACTTTATGTGTTTGTCTGCATCATTTTTATACCCTTCACCACACTGTGGTACAGGGTATTATGTCTTTGTGCATATGTTTGTAATAGCAAAAATAATCGAGATAGACCCATGGTTCCTTTTGAGAATATGCATAGAATCACTTTCTGAGTCGATATATGCATGCCCGACTGTCCGTCCGTCCATGTATTTTTGTTAACAAAGTACAGGTCGCATTTATGATCCGATTTGGATGAAATTTGGCACAGGTCACTTAATTGGCCCAAGGACGAACCGTATTGAAATTGGGAAAAATCGGTACAGATTTAGATATAGCTCCCATATATATTTTCGTCCGATTTAAGGTAAATGATGTACCAAAGTCCCTATATATCTTTCGATTTGCACGACACTTGACAAAGCGTAATGAATAGGGTCTAGAATGATGTGTGTTAAGTTTCTTGAAAATCGGTTCAGATTTAGATATAGCTCCCATCAGCAACGTACACAGGATTTCATTTCGGGGGGGAGGGGGAGGGTGGTCCCGGTAGTACAAAATGAAAAAATTCGCTGTTGCAAACATAAATTTACTGTGGAAAAATTTCATTTGTGGGGGGGGGGGGTGTGGGCCGGGCCCCCCGGGCCACCCCCTGCGTACGTCCCTGGCTCCCATATATATCTCCGTTCGCTTTAAGGTAAATGGTGTACCAAAGTCCCTACATATCTTTCGATTTGCACGAAATTTGGCATAGCGTACTTAATTAAGTCTACAATAGTGCACGTTAAGCATCCTGAAAATCGGTTTGGATTTACATATAGCCCCTATATAAATTTTCGTCCGATTTAATGTAAATGGTGTACCAAAGTCCCTATACATATTTCGATTTGCACAAAATTTGGCATAGTGTACTGAAATGAGTCTGGATTGTGTGTAAAGTTTCCTTAAAATCAGTTCAGATTTATATATAGCTCCTATATATTTTTTCTTCCGATTTTATGTAAATTGTGCACTAAAGACCCATAGTTTGTCCGATTGCCACACAATTTTGTACAATAAACTGTAGTTAATATAAGTTAACCTCTGCATTCTCATTGAAATCGGTTCAGATTTGGATAGAGCTTCAATATATATTTTCTCCCGATTTTAGGTAATTTTGTCCCATTGTAAGAAGCAACCCTATATCTGAACAAATGAAAAATTTAGTATAGGTTGCACAATTCGACGTCTGTTAGCATTCATCTGTTGAATATGCCCAAAGTGGCGAAGAGTATCATATAGTCGGCCCCGCCCGACTTTACTTCTTTCCTTACTGGTTATTTGTGAAACATCCATTCATAAATATTTTCAACATTTAAACAAATATTTATAAGCCAACATTTTTATTCCAGCAACACATGATGAGGGACACACAACAATATGGTGTTAGGTGCAAAATATTCCCATAAAAACTAAAACTCATTGATGTACTCATCAATCACATGTAATGAGGATATTTTGGGTAACAATAGAAAAACCATAATGTTGTGGTATTTGCCAGTCATAATACAATATTTGCGATAATGGAGAGCGAGAGTGGTTGGCTCATAAACTCATTTCATGCCATTGGGAATTGTTATTATTCGCATATTGTTACACCTGTGTATGTTTGTGAGTAATTGGCCATAAAAATGTAATCCATCATTAAAGTGTGTTATCAGAAACGATGGATTTTTCATATTTGGCAGTAAACCAGTATTATTTCAATTGCGCTATGTGGTGTATATGTTGGGAATGAACTTGCATTATTAAAATAGATTATGTAAGACATTTACATTTTTTCATAAATATATATGTATATATATATATATATATATATATATATATAATATATATATATATATTTTTTTTTGACAAAAAATAAGATATATACTTTGTAAAACAATGATACATGGGATAATTATACAGTATGTATTTCTATAGAATTACATAATTTATCCCCAAAGAGTTATTGGTTTGATTTTTATCACGTTGAACAAAATTCCCTCATAAATTATTGACAGCTACTCAATATACGACGTGAGGTAAGGGCAAAAGCCCAGCCCCATCATTGGTCATCTACTTTCAACGCACGTTGAAATAGTTATCTGATATGTGCCGCGAGTTCCCCCATAACGATGGGTTAAGGAGTCGGGTTAGTTACCATTAAAGAAAGTAGTATAGTCGGACTAAGCCGACTATATGATACTCTTCACCACTTTGGTCGCCTTTTCGAAGGAACATTGCCATGCAATTGAAAAAATTTAAATATCTAATTTGTATCTACAAGAGAATCGTGCAAATCGAATCGATTGACATATAGGGGCATTGGTTCACTACTTACATAAAACCGGACGAAAACATATTAGGGAGCTATATATAATCTTAACCGATTTTCACGAAACTTAGCACACATCATTTAAGACTGAAGAGATACATAGGGACTTCGGTACACCATTTACTTTAAATCGGACGAAAATATATATCGGAGATGTATGTAAATCGGAAACGATTTTTACGAAACTTAGCACACACCATTCTAGATTCAATTCAGTACGCTGTGCCAAATTTCGTGCAAATCGAATAAATATGGGGGCTTTGGTACACCAATTACCTAAAATCGGGCGAATCTATACATGGGAGCTATATCTAAATCTGAATCGATTTTCATGAAACTTTTTACAGATCATTCTATAATTAATTCAGTACGTTATACCAAATTTCGTGCAAATCGGAAGGAATATATTGCATTTTGTACATTATTTACATAAAATCCGACGAGAATATATATGGGAGCTATATCTAAGTCGCAACCGATTTTTAAGTACGCTATACCAAATTTCGTTCAAATCGAAAATATATAGGGACATTGGTGCACCATTTGCTTAAAACCGGGCGAAACTATATATGGGAGCTATATCTAAACCTGGATCGACTTTCCCTAATTTCAATAGGGTTCGTCCCTGGGCTAAAAAATGTTCAGTGCCAAATTTCATCCGATTCGGATCATAAAACAATTTAACATGAATAGACAGACTGACAGACATGCATAAATCGACTCAGAAAGTGATTCTATGCATATTTTCAAATGGAACCATGTGTTCATCACGTATCCTTTTGCCTCTTAGAAAAATATGTGCAAAGACGTATAACCAACCTGCCCTAATATTGGCGACCCCTGCAAACGTATAAAGCACCACGTTCTGCGAACTGTACTTGGAATGTTCGTACGTGGAACAGAACAGACACAGTTTTCGCTTTGGTGGATGTACTCAAGTGGTACAAAGCCGATATTATTGCCTTGCAAGAAATGCGATGGAAAGGGACAGGCGTAAGTAAATCAATTGATTACTCACTGTATTACAGCTGCATTGAAACGAGACATGACTTTGGCTGCGGATTTATGGTAAACTAGAGAATAAAATACATTCACTCCTTCACTAAAAACGAAGTTCTTCAACATCAGTCATGCCCCGACCGAAGACAAAAATGAGCTGATCAAAGAAATGTTCTACGGGCGTCTAGAAACCGCATATCACCGCTGCCCTGGCCATGACATTAAAATTCTGCTAGAAAATTTTAATGGGAAAATATCTTTGACACCACCGTCGGTAAATTCAGCCTTATTGAAGTAACATCCAACCATAGATCCGAGGAGCGAATATCGATTCGGAGAATTACCTTGTAGCAGCCAAAATTCGCACTTGTCTTAATGTACGCGGAAACTGGTATGTATGTTTGTTGTAATCATGATAAATGCTGATTTAATTTTTAAAAAGTAAACAACTGCTTTGCAATGAATATTCAATAAAATTTCCGCACTTAATTTTTGTTCCTTAAATGGTTCTATATCCATTTCCTAAACAATAGTTGAATATTGGAAATAAAATGACCTTTTGGTACAAATAAATAAGCCTCCTTTTCCTGTATATTAACGGTTTTTTGTCAATATTTCCAACCGGAGTGCTGTAACTTCAATATAGTATTATGGCAAATTTTTATACCGACCTATTTTATTATTTTGAATGTCAACATCATGTAGTTGAGTACACTAGAGCACCTATATATTTTTGGCCTAATATTCTGTCCAATAATGCTTTCCAGCAATATAATTGACCTACAATTAAATGCTCAATATTATCCAACACCATATTTACACACACTATCCTTATTACTTCAATATAAATTCAATACAATTTATTCTTTGAGATACACACTTTTAACTAACTTTTCTCCAATAACAATCTTGTACAAAAACAGACTGAGTTTATTTTCTTTATTTTCATCTTGTTTTACTCTGTAACTACAAGATATTTAAAACTATTTTTATCTGAGTCAAAATATACTCCACTCGCTGCGTAAACGAACCAACTAACGAACTAAATAACGTAGCATTTACATTAAACACAATCTGTTGTTGTTTGCTTGCTTGCTTGCTGGCAACAATAACCAATAATAACTGACTGGTGGTAGACAGTAAGTCAGCCTCCCTGCCTGCCTCGTCCCTCGTGACTGAGTGAGTGAATCGAGTACAACGTAACTGTGTCGGCCTTTCAACAACACCCGTTCGGTGTAGAATAAACAACAACTAAAACTGGAAAAAAGTTTCGCTTTTCCACTTCTTTTTCTTCTTTTTTTCGAGTAAATAATAACAGTTCCCTGTTTGTTCCGACAAGTGCAAAGTACTATATTTTATTACGGGACATACGCACTCTAGCCGGCATGCTCCATTGACGGGCGGTTGTTGCAATGTGTGTAAAGTTGTCCGTAAACGTAACTCTTAATACAAGTGCATAAGTATTGACCATGTACAGGAATGTCTGTCTACACAGGCATGGGCGAGAGTTTATTGAAGCATTTATTCTAGTTATATCTTTATTTATATATATGTGGATGTGTATTTGACAGTATGCAGAAATTGTATTGGTACACTATCAATAATAATTTTCACAAAAATATAACAGGAGCATTCTTATGACCTGGACGGGCGAGAGTTTATTGAAGCATTTATTCTAGTTATATCTTTATTTATATATATGTGGATGTGTATTTGACAGTATGCAGAAATTGTATTGGTACACTATCAATAATAATTTTCACAAAAATATAACAGGAGCATTCTTATGACCTGGAGGTCTTATCATTTTGGACCAGAAGAACTTCCCATAAATGACCAGAATGTTGAACAGGAGGTCTTCTTCATAGAGAAACCGGAAGGTAGTGTTAATGAAGGACGTAATATCTTTTCATTGCAGACCCGAAATTTTTTATAAAACTGAACAAAAGGACTTCTCATAAAAGTCATAAAGTTTTTAATAGAGAATAGGGATACGTAGTCGAGAGTAAAAGTCGACTTTTAGACTTTTCAATTTTTGCTTCGGACCAAAAAGTCGATCTTTAGACTTTTCGGTTTTTGCCTTTGACTAAAAAGTCGACCTTTCGAACTTCCGATTTTGTTAAACCTGTTCAAAATTGATTTTCGACTTTTACCAACTAAAGCAATATCGACTAAAAATTTAATTTTTTATAAGAATTGGTGTCAACAGATAAAATAAAGTTCTGGAATGTGTAATCTTTGGGCAATTTCGGTTTTGTGATAATAAACCAAATATTTATGAAGAAAGTCTAAAGTCGACGTTGCCATTTTCTCAAAGATCAAAAGTCGACTTCGACTTTTAGACTTTTTAATAAAAAATGTCGATTAATCGATTAGTCGAATGTCGATTTACTTATCCCTAGTATAGAACAAAAGAAAGTCTTCTCATAAAAGACCTGAAGATTTTATCATAGCGACCAGGAGGTATAAACGTAGAAGTCTGGACAATCTTCGCAAATATCTCAGAAGACTCAGAAGTCTTCCCGCAGGAAGATCTTCCTGTCTCCTGGTCATTCCCCATAGAAGACAAGAAGATCTTCTCACCAGAAGAAGAGCAGAAGGTATTCTCATAGCAGATCAGATGGTTATCTCATAGAAGGCTTTCTCACGAAAGACAAGAAGGTCTTCTCATAAAAAATCAGAAGGTATTTTCAAAGTAGACCAGAAAGTATTCTCATAGGAGACGTAAAGGTCTTCTCATAGAAAACCAGAAGATCTTCTCACAGAAAACCAGAAGGTCTTCTCATAGAATACCAGAAGGTCTACTCACAGAAGACAAGATGGTATTTTCATAAAAGTCTAGGAAGCCTTTTCATATAACACCAGATAGCCTTCATGCAAAAGACCAGAATGTCTTCTCATAGAAAAACTGAAGATATAGTAAAAGCAAAAGACAGGAAGTTCTTCCAATAGAAGATCGGAAGGTCTTCTCATAGAACACCAGAAGGTCTTCCAATAGAAGATCAGAAGGTCTTCTCATAGAACACCAGAAGGTCTTCGCATAGAAGACCAGAAGGACTTCTCATAGAACACCAGAAGGTCTTCATATAGAAGACCAGAAGGTCTTCTTATAGAAGACCAGAAGGTCTTCTTATAGAAGACCAGAAGGTCTTCTCATAGATGACCAGAAGGTCTTCCAATAGAAGACCAGAAGGTCTTCCAATAGAAGACCAGAAGGTCTTCCAATAGAAGACCAGAAGGTCTTCCAATAGAAGCCAAGAAGGTCTTCCAATAGAAGACAAGAAGGTCTTCTCATAGAAGATCAGAAGGTCTTCTCATACAACACCAGAAGGTCTTCTCATACAACACCAGAAGGTCTTCTCATATAACACTTCTCATAGATGACTAGAAGGTCTTCTCATAGATGACTAAAAGGCCTTCTCATAGATGACCAGAAGGTCTTCTCATAGATGACCAGAAGGTCTTCCAATAGAAGACCAGAAGGTCTTCCAATAGAAGACAAGAAGGTCTTCCAATAGAAGACAAGAAGGTCTTCTCATAGATGACCAGAAGGTCTTCTCATAGATGACCAGAAGGTCTTCTCATAGATGACCAGGAGGTCTTCTCATAGATGACCAGGAGGTCTTCTCATAGATGACCAGGAGGTCTTCTCATAGAAGACCAGAAGGTCTTCTCATAGATGACCAGTAGGTCTTCTCACCAGAAGGTCTTCATATAGAAGACCAGAAGGTCTTCTTATAGAAGACCAGAAGGTCTTCTTATAGAAGACCAGAAGGTCTTCTCATAGATGACCAGAAGGTCTTCCAATAGAAGACCAGAAGGTCTTCCAATAGAAGACCAGAAGGTCTTCCAATAGAAGACCAGAAGGTCTTCCAATAGAAGACCAGAAGGTCTTCCAATAGAAGCCAAGAAGGTCTTCCAATAGAAGACAAGAAGGTCTTCTCATAGAAGATCAGAAGGTCTTCTCATACAACACCATAAGGTCTTCTCATATAACACTTCTCATAGATGACTAGAAGGTCTTCTCATAGATGACTAAAAGGCCTTCTCATAGATGACCAGAAGGTCTTCTCATAGATGACCAGAAGGTCTTCTCATAGATGACCAGAAGGTCTTCCAATAGAAGACCAGAAGGTCTTCCAATAGAAGACAAGAAGGTCTTCCAATAGAAGACAAGAAGGTCTTCTCATAGATGACCAGAAGGTCTTCTCATAGATGACCAGAAGGTCTTCTCATAGATGACCAGGAGGTCTTCTCATAGATGACCAGGAGGTCTTCTCATAGATGACCAGGAGGTCTTCTCATAGAAGACCAGAAGGTCTTCTCATAGATGACCAGTAGGTCTTCTCATAGATGACCACAAGGACTTCTCATAGATGACCACAAGGACTTCTCATAGATGACCACAAGGTCTTCTCATAGATGACCACAAGGTCTTCTCATAGATGACCACGAGGTCTTCTCATAGATGACCACAAGGTCTTCTCATAGATGACCACGAGGTCTTCTCATAGATGACCACAAGGTCTTCTCATAGATGACCACGAGGTCTTCTCATAGATGACCAGAAGGTCTTCTCATAGATGACCAGAAGGTCTTCTCATAGATGACCAGAAGGTCTTCTCATAGATGACCAGAAGGTCTTCTCATAGATGACCAGAAGGTCTTCTCATAGTTGACCAGAAGGTCTTCTCATAGTTGCCCAGAAGGTCTTCTCATAGATGACCAGAAGATCTTCTCATAGATGACCAGAAGGTATTCTCATAGATGACCAGAAGGTATTCTCATAGATGACCAGAAGGTCTTCTCATAGATGACCAGAAGGTCTTCTCATAGGTGACCAGTAGGTCTTCTCATAGATGACCAGGAGGTCTTCTCATAGGTGACCAGTAGGTCTTCTCATAGATGACTAGTAGGTCTTCTCATAGATGACCACAAGGTCTTCTCATAGATGACCACAAGGTCTTCTCATAGATGACCACGAGGTCTTCTCATAGATGACCACAAGGTCTTCTCATAGATGACCACGAGGTCTTCTCATAGATGACCAGAAGGTCTTCTCATAGATGACCAGAAGGTCTTCTCATAGATGACCAGAAGGTCTTCTCATAGATGACCAGAAGGTCTTCTCATAGATGACCAGAAGGTCTTCTCATAGATGACCAGAAGGTCTTCTCATAGTTGACCAGAAGGTCTTCTCATAGTTGACCAGAAGGTCTTCTCATAGATGACCAGAAGATCTTCTCATAGATGACCAGAAGGTATTCTCATAGATGACCAGAAGGTATTCTCATAGATGACCAGAAGGTCTTCTCATAGATGACCAGAAGGTCTTCTCATAGATGACCAGAAGGTCTTCTCATAGGTGACTAGTAGGTCTTCTCATAGATGACTTGTAGGTCTTCTCATAGATGACCAGAAGGTCTTCTCATAGATGACCAGTAGGTCTTCTCATACATGACTAGTAGGTCTTCTCATAGATGACCAGTAGGTCTTCTTATATATGACTAGTAGATCTTCTCATAGATGACCAGAAGGTCTTCTCATAGATGACCACAAAGACTTCTCATAGATGACCACAAGTTATTCTCATAGATGACCACGAGGTCTTCTCATAGATGACCAGAAGGTCTTCTCATAGATGACCACAAGGTCTTCTCATAGATGACCAGAAGGTCTTCTCATAGATGACCAGAAGGTCTTCTCATAGATGACCAGAAGGTCTTCTCATAGATGACCAGAAGGTCTTCTCATAGATGACCAGAAGGTCTTCTTATAGATGACCGGAAGGTCTTCTTATAGATGACCAGAAGGTCTTCTCATAGATGACCAGAAGGTCTTCTTATAGATGACCAGAAGGTCTTCTCATAGGTCTTCTTATAGATGACCGGAAGGTCTTCTCATATATGACCGGAAGGTCTTCTCATAGATGACCAGAAGGTCTTCTCATAGATGACCAGAAGGTCTTCTCATAGATGACCAGAAGGTCTTCTCATAGATGACCAGAAGGTCTTCTCAAAATGACCAGAAGGTCTTCTCATAGATGACCCGAAGGTCTTCTCATAGATGACTGGAAGGTCTTCTCATAGATGACCAGAAGGTCTTCTCATAGATGACCAGAAGGTCTTCTCATAGATGACCAGATGGTCTTCTCATAGATGACCAGAAGGTCTTCTCATAGATAACCAGAAGGTCTTCTCATAGATGACCAGAAGGTCTTCTCATAGATGACCCGAAGGTCTTCTCATAGATGACTGGAAGGTCTTCTCATAGATGACTGGAAGGTCTTCTCATAGATGACCAGAAGGTATTCTCATAGATGACCAGAAGGTCTTCTCACATAAGACCAGAAGGTCTTCTTATATTTAAAAGTTGAAAGAGTGTTCTTCCGTACGACAAAGAGATCACCAGGATCATATAACCTCCAAAACTTATAGACTTGCTACTATACCGTGCTGCCATAAACAGCTTGTGGCTGGTGTTTTTTTTTTTTTCAAACACTTTACTGTTATGACTCATAACTACATGAAACTGCAAGTGTGTGTACGTTTTTGTGATTGTGTGTACGATGGAGCCTTGTAAAAACTCTTTGAACATGTATTGATAACTGAAGTTTCTGTTTTTTGTTTTTTTTTCGTTGCTGCCATTTGATCTTCTTGTTAATTCTTCGCCTTGACTTCAGAACTCCAGAGCACAACGAAAAAACGCATCCCGGTCTGTGTATATTTCACGACGTGTTGTTCTCCACTCAATTTTACTTTCAAACGTTTGCAGTTCTTTTGCTGTAATATCAGGATACACAAGTGCAATAAATGTTGTGCGTAGTTAGTTAGTTATGTTGTCTTTTTGTTGTTGTTGTTTTTTTTTCATATTTTTGTAATTGCATAGTGCATATAGCAACAAATAAAACATTGTTTATTGAAAGCAATTTTCCAGATAAATTGTATTAAATTGGAAATTGTAGGATTGTTTGAATTGTGAATTTATTTTTTGTATTTTTAGCACATTTGATATACAAACTAAAAAAATTTACAAAATTTAAGTTTGATTGATATTGATTATATTATTGGATCGTCTAATTAGAAGAATATACTATACATATCGTCGTCATGTGAAAGATCAAATAATTATTTTAGAATTAGGCGATGGTAAACCTAGACTTTTTATTGAATACGATTTTCCATGTTTTGATTCCTAGGTGATAACAATCGCATTATGAGACTGTCATCTATCCTTGTCTAACAAGAACTCCATGTTGAGTGGTTGGAGTCTTTACATATTTATTGTTGTCATTTTCCTCTGGGTACGGCTATCTCCTATTATTTCTATTTTATGTTATCCCCAACTGTTGATGTCGATTCCGAGGAAGCTTTTTCTCCAAAATCCAAGCACCCACTGAAAAGTAAACTAAATTATCTCTGATAAATTTCCTTCGTAGAATGTAACGGTCGTAGTATTTTTATTAAGTGTCTTGATTGCGGTTGTCAGACGACGCTTGTTGCAATATGGTTATTTTCAAAAGTAGCTTGATTTCGTATTTTGCGGACAATGTTCCATTGTGTATTATTAATTAATGTCTATACGAGATTTTTTCCAAAATTCGCCCTTGCATTTGAATGGACACACAAATATAAGTTTTAGACCCCAATAAAAGACCAGATGGACTTATCTGCGAAGACTAAAAGTTCGTATTATAGAAGTCTAAAAGTAGAAAGGCCTTATTGTATATACACATTGTTACCAAATTCGGATATTAAACCCCAATACCAATATCGGTATTAAACCCCAAGTTTCTTTGGTCTCAATCTGTGATAATTTGTGTTAATTTTCAAATGTCCGTACGTCTGTCTGCACCGATTTCTTCTATACTTAGATTACCTGCGGAGATGGTATTCTAATAATATTTGAAGATGGGCATATTTACAATGTTTGAAGATAGGGGTATCGGCCCACTTGTTTTGTAACACCTTCACAAAAGATCTAAATATAGAAACAGAAAATCGCGTATAAAACGAACTGAAAATACAATTTCATATATCGTGACAAATCCGATTTTTTTACCAAATATAGATTTAGTGTGAAGATAAGGTCTTATAACGGTCTCGAAATATTAATCGATCATTAATATTTCAAGACCGATATCAAAATCAATAGAGGTCTTCTCTGGCCAGAACCAACCGTACATGCAAAATTTCGTTACGATTGCTCCATAACTGTGTTACACAGACTGTCAATTTTTATACCCTTCAACACACTGTGGTACAGGGTATTATGTCTTTGTGCATATGTTTGTAACAGGCAGAAGGAAACGAGATGGTTCCCTTTGAGAATATGCACAGAATCACTTTCTGAGTCGATTTATTCATGTCCGCCCGTCTGTCGGTCCATGTTAAATTGTAAACAAAGTACAGGTTGCATTTATGATCCGAATTGGTTGTAATTTGGCATAGGTTTTTTTGTTAGCCCAATGACGAACCCTACTGAAATTGGGAAAAATCGGTTCAGATGTAGATATAGCTCCCATATGTAGTTTCGTCCGATTTTCAGTAAATAGTGCACCAAAGCCCCAAAATATGGCCGATTGACACAAAATTTTGCAAAACGTACTGAAGTTAGTGTATCCTACCGTGTGGAATGTTTCGATGAAATCGGTTGAGATTTAGATAAAGCTCCCATATATAGTTTCGTCCGATTTTCGGTAAGTGGTGCACCAAAACTCGAAAATATGGCCGATTGGCACAAAATTTTGAACAACGCACTGAAGCAGGTATAAACTACTGTGTGGAAAGTTTCGCTGAAATCGGTTCAGATTTAGATATAGCTCTCATTTATAGTTTCGTCTGACTTTCAGTAAATGGTGCACCAAAACACGAAAATATGGCCAATTGACACAAAATTTTGCACAACGCACTGAAGTAGGTATAACCTACTGTGTGGAAAGGTTCGCTGAAATCGGTTCAGATTTAGATATAGCTCTCATATATAGTTTCGTCTGATTTTCAGTAAATGGTGCACCAAAGCTCCAAAATATGGCTGATTAGCTATAACCTACTGTGTGGAATGTTTCGCTGAAATCGGATTGGATTTAGATATAGCTCCCATATATAGATTCTTCCGATTTTCAGTAAATGGTGCACCAAAACTCCAAAATATGGCCGATTGGCACAAAATTTTGCACAACGCACTGAAGTAGGTATAACCTACTGTGTGGAAAGTTTCGCTGAAATCAGTTCAGATTTAGATATAGCTCCCATATATAGTTTCGTCCGATTTTCAGTAAATGGTGCTCCAAAGCTCCAAAATATGGCTGATTAGCTATAACTTACTGTGTGGAAAGGTTCGCTGAAATCGTTTTGAATGCCAATAGGTTTTGCGCGATGGTATTACATACAAGTTACATACGGTTTCAGAATCGATTAATTAGTGGTATAGCTGACTAAATTTTATTCATGGTTTGAATATTTAAAGTTGGGGTTTCTGCGTATATGCGAGCTTACCCATACCCCTTACATTGAATAGGTTCGATTCCACCTTTTCTGTTACAGTGTTTCCTAGGTAGCATTTAAATTGTTTGGCCTTGTAGCACGATGTTTTCTATACGGCTACTGTTAATTTTGAATTACCTTAGTTTTATTGGTGTTAATCTCAAGTCCAACCTTGTTAGCAAGTCTCTACAGGTCTTCTAATTTTGACGGCATGTTACATATCGTGTGAGAGAGAAGACATATATCATCCGCTGACACCAAGTCTTTGAGTTGTCATGTAAAACTCCACATTATGTCTCTTTTCTGAGAGTAGACTTCACTCATTATTTCATACGGAAAATTGTGAACAGTGGGACGACGGAGAGTATTCTAGCTCTACTCCCGCGTTTGTGCGAAATGGTTGTCTTATCTTCCTGTTTTGTAGAACTGAGAGTTCTGTATCATCGAATATCGATTTTATTACTCGGATTGTATATCAACTTTTTGGTGGTGTCGAAACTTGTCATAACGTTGATGAACAGTAGTTACGGACTTATATTTTGACTAGTAGGGTCTTGGACAAGTCTCACAGCTTCTATTTGGTCAGACTGTTCACCTAAGAACGTTTTCTACTTACCGTTAAATTATTCTCTTTATTATGGTTGCCAGAGTTTTGTAAATGGTGTTGAGTAGGGTTATTCCTCTGCAGTTATTACGATCTTTCAAGTTGCCATAGATACAAGTTTTGCCATAACCTCTACATAAAAGTTTGGAGTATATTTAAGGTCTTAGACCTGTTCTCCACACTGAGTGTATTTAATTGGTCTTTTTAAGCACAAACAACATACAAATGTCTTAACCGATTTATGATGACGAAAAAACCTTTGAAAATTCCCGAATTTTATTCACCTATATATTATTTCCAACATATTTAATAGACGCAAGTCTACAACGTAGCTATTTAAATTAATTATTTGTTCAAAACCTGGTTTGGTGACGTAATTAATAAAAATAATCTCTTTTCTTAATGCTACTGTTGTGTTTTTGAAATATGAACATAAGACAGATTTAGATCAGCCAACAATGTACACATTCATACAAGACATGTCTCTTCAAAATGTTGCATTGTTTCATAAGAGGTTTAAAATATATTATTATTTTTTTTCGGTTAACAAAAGCTCCATACATATTGAACATCATTGTTTACCATGCTGCATACAGTATTGAAATATTTTCAATTTTTTTCTTTTCATAAATTCTATAACAAAATTCGTTAATGCTTCAAAGCATAGTGAGCAACAAAAAGTGAGGAACAAACATGAACCGAAAAGAAAAAACCAGTAAGGAAAGTAGTAAAGTCGGACGGGGCCGACTATATGATACCCTTCACCACTATGGGTATATTAAACAGGACTATTATCATGAAATTGTTTGAAATAAAATATGTGATATTTATCTAAATGTGAAACGACCTAGATCTATCCATAAACATGTCATTCGTTTGTTACAATGGAACAAAAGTATGTAAATCGACTTCAAACGAATATCAATAGGTTAATCATCCGTTTGAAAATTTGATGTCTAGAGAAGTTTGATGCACAATGTACTTCTTTCAGAAAACCCAACTATATTGGTTCGTTATTCTATGCTCAATTTTGTACGTTGTGCAAAATTTGATGTCAATCTAACAAATATGAGAAGTTTGATGCACAATTTACTTATATATGGATGCTATATCAAAATATGAACCTGGCAGACATCATCTGTACATCTGTACGCTTTGTCAAATTTCGCGCAAATCGAAAGATATATAGGGACTTTGGTGCACCATTTACATGTAATCGGACGAAACTATATATGGGAGCTACATCTAAATCTGGACCGATTTTCACGAAACTTGGCAGACATCACTCTAGGCTCAATTCAGTACATTATGCCCAATTTCGTGCAAATCGAAAGATATATAGGAATTTTGGTGCACCATTTACATGAAATCGGAGGAAACTAAATATGGGAGCTATATCTAAATCTGAACCGATTTTCACGATTTCTACCGAATTTCGTGTAAATCGAAAGATATATAGGGACTTTAGTACACCATTTACATTAAATCGGACGAAAATATATATGGGAGCTATATCTAAATCTGAACCGATTTTTCCCAATTTCAATAGGGTTCGTCCTTGGGCCAAACAAATGAGCTGTGCCAAATTTTATCCAATTCGGATCATAAATGCGACATGTACTTTGCTCACAAAAATGCATGGACAGACAGACAGACGGACATGCTTAAATCGACTTAAAAAGTGGTTCTATGCATATTCTCAAAAGGAACCATGGGTCTATCTCGTTTCCTTTTGCCTGTTACAAACATTTGCACAAAGACATAATACCCTGTACCACAGTGTGGTGAAGGGTATAAAAATGGAAAAATCTGAATATATTTTACGTTAAGAAATAAAGAGATTACGTGTTTTCATATCCAGCATCCGATGATTTTCACAATTTTCTTTTCGTCGTTGTTGTTGTTTTTTTCTCGATGTGGATTTCAATTTATTTGCAAGTATTTTCCATTTTCTCGGATACATCACTTTCCATTAGCCAAAAGCAGGAGCTGGAGCAGCACAGCTATTGAGATTCTGTGCACGTGTGATATATTTAAAACAGGATTTCTGGAATTGAGAAGGTAACAAGTTAAAAGTATGAAATGACGTTACGTTACCAGCAGCGAATACTAGGAAAGTTTGCCACCAATAATACGAATAGTTCAGGTGTGTTGCAAATTTTCATTTGATTTAATTAAACGAATTAACACACAAAAAAGAAGGAGCAACAAATTTTAAACCAGATTTACGAGAATTATCAAAACGTGTTCGAATTTTAAATAGTCAATTAATGTTGTAGATTTTGCGCAACGCAACAAATTAATAGGCCACTATTGAATTAATTGGAATTTTTACATCGAAACGGAAATTAAAAAAAGATTTTTCTTAGTATTTTTAGATATTTGGGATATGTAAAATTGAAGTATGGAATAAATGTTATTCAATGACGTATGCAAAATTTATTGAAAGGCACATTTTTGGAAAATCATTTTTTATAATATGATAACACAAAAGGGAATGCTAAAAACTACCATTTTTCGGTAATAGCGTGTTAAGAATAATTATGTAGCCCTTATAAGGAACACAACTTATTTTCTGCCATTATGAGTGCCAGTGGCACAAAGGGCCGACGACAAAAAATGTTAATCAAGTAATCGGATGTGTATTTCCTAGTACAGTGGATTGCAACTCGTTAATAATGAAGATCAGTAAGGGAGGACCAAAGTGCCAACTACATGATGTCAATTGAAAATCAATTCTGAACCGATTCTTATGGACCAGGTATCCAATTTTTTGTAAAAAAGTCCATTTGAGGAAGATTGTATATGTATTTGAAATCTGGGGACTTTAACTTTTACACCAATAACATTTTATAATATTGTGAGTCACGGTTTAAAAATTTTATATTTTTGTGAATAAAACTAATACTTCAAAAATGTTAAGGGGATCGGGCCAAAGAATAAGCATGCCTGTTTTGATAAGGAACGGTCAATATTTAGCGGGTCAAATGGACCCTGACTTTTGTGTGAAAAATGAAAAAAATTGTATTCTACAGCGTATAGATTTACCCCTGAAGGACATAGATCCGAAAAGTTGTTGGTACATCCAAGGGCAGTGGTTGACCTTTAAATTGATACCAAATATATGGTCGTATGTATTCAGATGTGGGAGTTACACTTAAATATTTACAGGTGCTTATGTATTCAGATCTTATTTAGGGCGGAAGTATAGCGCTGATCGCTTTAAAATGTTCCATGAAATTCCAGTTATGGTCAAGGAAACGCCTACAATTTTCGGTGACGATCAAATAATTATATTGTGATGAAGTGGACCGAAAACTTAATTTTTTGTGTTTTTTTCGAGTCGAGCTATAGGCTCCAAAGGGAATAAGAAGAACACAACACAAGGGAAGGTAATCTGGACAAGTAATTAGAAGGGCTGTACTGAACATTAGTAATATTTGTCGGCCTCTAGATAGTCCAGATGGTTCAAAAATCGCGAAATATTGTCCAAGCTCAGAATATAGATCCACAGAAAGTTAGTTTTTCGTGGAAGTTGTGTAGGTACTCATATGGTCGTCCCCGTCCACTAGACTGCTCCTGCGACTGGTTTCTTATAGTTGATTGTCATTTTGGATTATTTTTATTTTCAAAATCTGATTTCACATTTGTAATTATTGGCAATAGCTCTACAAAATGCGTTTACAAACAATTTGCTTAA
>NW_026881513.1:0-35193 GCF_032173495.1 Musca vetustissima | reverse complement strand
ATAAAAGGTATCGTTGTCAAATATCATCATCAGCAACATGAGTATCGTGTGCAAGTATTTTGGGGGAAATGATATCAAATATTTGTTTGAGGGCGTTTTTTATTCTCCTTAACAATAAAGCAATCATGAACCAAGCAAGCAATTTGAAAAAAAGCATGCATGTCCTTATGTGCAATTATGTGGAAAAACAGGACAATTTGCTAAGCGATCAGAGGGCTGATAATCTGGGCAATTAAAGAAATATTTTCAAAAAAGCCTCAACAATTCTAGGTCCCCAAAAATATATTTAAACCAGTATGGATAGTAGTAATGTCGGACGGGGCAGACTATATTAAAGCCTTTACCACTTTGGCTATATTCAAGAGATGCATCCTAACAGACCTCGCATTTTTTGAAGGACCATTGACATGAAAGTGGATTACTTTATATATATGATCAGTGTCTATATGAGAACCGACTTAACCGAAGGATTATTTTCGGATACATTTGTAAATCTATATCAGTAAGGAAATTAGTAAAGTCGGACTGGGCCGACTATATGATACTCTTCACTATTTTGGGTATATTCTACATATGTATCTTAATATATGTAGAATATATCTGAACCGATTTCAGGGAAACTTGCACAGAGACTAATTTATATTACATCAGTACGTTTTGTAAATAGGCCTAGCTATGGATCTTTTCACGAAGCTTAGCAACATCATTCTAGACTTAATTCAGTACCGTATACCAAAACTCGTGCAAATCGAAAGATATATAGAGACTTTGGTGCACCATTTACATAAAATCGGAAAAAACTATATATGGGAGCTATATCTAAATTTGAACCGATTTTCAGGAAACTTAACACAAATCATTCTAGGCCTAATTTATTACGCTGTGCCAAATTTCGTGCAAATCGAATGATATATATAGGGACTTTGGTGCACCATTTACATAAAATCGGAAGAAAATATATATGGGTTATATATCTAAATCTAAACCGATATTCACGAAACTTAACACACATCATTCTAGACCCAATTCATAACGCTGTGCCAAATTTCGTGTAAATCGCCAAATTGCATTAAATCGGGCGAAAATATATTTTGTTTAATCGGACGAAAATATTTTTTCCCTATTTCAATAGGGTTCGTCCTTGGGTCAAACAAATGAGCTGTGCCAAATTTCATTCAAATCGGATTATAAATGCGACTTGTACTTTGTTTACAATTTAACACCAACAGACGGACGGACGGACATGCATAAAACGACTCAGAAAGTGATTCTATGCATATTTTCAAAAGGAACTATGGGTCTATCTCGTTTCCTTTTGCCTGTTACAAACATATGCACAAAGACATAATACCCTGTACCACAGTGTGGTGAAGGGTATAAATACATGTGATGAGATGACTCCTGATCTCATCACAAATGTGCGACGGGAGAAACTAGAGTAAAAAGGAACGCACGGTGGTGACAGTTCCGTGGTTCGAGGTGAACTCAATTTATTTCTAATATTTTCTTAACTCTAAACCTAGATATTAATACATAGTACTACGATGCATTACAAATACATACATTGAATGTGTAAATAGATTTGGGTTTGGACGCATTTATGGTCTTTATTTACGATCACCCAAAAATACACACAGACATGAAATGCTGGAAAATGCACTCTTATGTTGTAGCAATCATTATCTCTATTTGCAGACACACACTGCGTGAGAGTCATAAGTAACCTAATTTATCATCTGCATTAAAAATATAAATGTTTAGAAAACAACTATTTCCATTTGACTACCTGACTCCAAAATTACGTACAGTTCACTAAACTGTACAACATGCCTATTGTCGATGTCGACGCATATTGTTTTAAATAATTTGTAATAAAATCCACGCATATTGTCGATGTAAAAAAATCCTCGCATATACTAGTTCTCCAAAAATATTTTTAAAACCCCGTCTATTTGTAGGTCTCCATAAAAAATATTTTTGAAACATTGATGAATAAATAATAATTTAAGAATATTCTCCACTAATATTGGACCTTAGCAAACAATTTGAAAGCTCTGATCTTGTTCGTGGACAAGGGTGCGTATGTTTAATACGAAATATTTTAATTCTTATAACGTATACGCCTTGATACCCTTATTAAAATTACCTATGATCCACTGTAGCCATTTGAAAATAATATTTCATAACTAAAATACTTTCAAACATGTACTTTTAAAAACCTTAATCGGTTTCTTACGATAGGCTATTTTAATTATATTTTTATAAAAATATGTATTACTTGGTTTTCTCCCCTTTCCACCATTTAGGATATATTTCCAATTAATATCAACTATTCATTATTATGGTTATTTATAAATTGGATTGTTACAGCAGTTTTCAATTAACTACGCCCTCGGGGTTAGAAGAGCTCTCAAACAAAGGCACGAATACACACAGCCGTACACTTTCACTCATCTCCCTAAAGTATGCAATGTATCCTGTTGGCACCCTCAGGTGTGGCATGCAAATGAGTTCCATCTATTATTGCATTTTAGAAATTCGATGGTGTTGCTAAAGTTGATAAAGGAGGTCGCCATATTTGCTGGAGAGAGGACATCTGCATTGCCATCCCGTCTACAGAAATTTGCCATTTTTGAAATTTGCATTAAATTGATATTTGACATGAAATGTATATTTGTGTTACCGGACATTATCGCACACACAAATAATTATAATGGCATTGTGTCCGTTTGTGTAATTGTTATTGCCTGCAGGTGTCAGATAGAGAGTTGGTCGTGGGTGGAAATGAGATCGGGGTACCTGATTAAAATTCATTTGATAATGTCATTATGTGGCATCATTAAGAGATTACGGTGTGAAGTATTAAATACAAATGTGTTTACATTGTTGATAATGTTTGTTGTTGTATTAGTTAGTGTTGCTGTAGTGGCAACCATACTACTAGCTAATTTGATTTATTTAACTATGGCAGTTTAGCGGCCAATTAAGATTTTAGCAGATAATTGTTATTTTTGAAATGAGTGGCGGGTTAGTTGGCTGGTTGGTGGTGTGAGTAGATGGGTTTTGGTAAAAGTTTAAAATATGCAATTAAAATGTAAATTAAATTACAAAATAACAAAAATAATGCCAATTGCATAAATAAACAATTATCATTAGAGATTTGATTTTTTAAATTAATTTTTCAATGCCTACAAATAGGCGTAGATAATTTAAAAGAAATTTGTCATTGCCTACAAATAGGTGTGGATTAGTTTTCATTACCTACAAAAAGCGTGTTTTTTTTAAATTAATTTTTCATAGTCTACAAATAGGCTTGGCATTTTTTAAAATAATTTTTCACAGACTATCGTCAATTGAGTTTTGTTTTTCCGTTTGTAACGCATCGAAATCATCATTTCAGACCCTATAAAGTATATATACATTCTTGATCAGCGTAAAATTCTATGACGATTTAAGCATGTCCGTCCGGGTCCGTCTGTCTGTTGTAATCACTCTAGCGTCTAAACGAATTGAGATAGATCACCAAAATTTTGCATAGAGTTATCTTTTGTCATATCGTCGCCTCCGAACCATAGTATGCTAAGTCGACTTAGCATGTTTTAAAATTCTTCACGTTTTTAGTTACTACGGCCTTTAATTTAAATTCACTGAAATTTTGGTAATCATCGGCCAATCCAAACCAAAGTTATAAGCAAAAATGACTTAGCATGGCACGTACGATTAAAGAAACTTCCATACTTTGAAAGCTTCTACTGAAAAACTCACTTTTCAGACTTAACATACTATGGTTCGGAGACGTCGATATAACAGTACCCCTAATTTTCGGTATTTTGGGGTTCTTGAGCGCATTTTTCAACCGAATACGCTGAAATTTGGTACATTGGGTCCACTTTTTCTGGTAGCCCCCATATAATGGTACCTCCTAATTTTCAGTATTTTAGGGGTTTTGGTCGCATTTTTCCTCCGAATAGGCTGTCATTTAGTATTTTTAGTTCTTAATAGGCACCAAATATCTCCACAAAAAATTATAAATATAGGTCAATTTTTTTCGGTTAGCCTCCATATAAGGGTACCCAAAATTTTTGGTATTTTGGGGTTCTTTAGCGCTTTTTTCAAGAGAATTCGCTGCAATTTGGTATTTTGTAGTTGTATATGATAACATATCTCTCTACCAAAAATTTTTAAAATTCGCCCCCCTTTTTTTGGGTCGTCCCCATATAACCCCCTTTTTATACACTTCACCACACTGTGGTACAGGGTATTATGTCTTTGTGCATATGTTTGTAACAGGCAAAAGAAATCGAGATAGATCCATGGTTCCTTTTGAGAATATGCATAGAATCACTTTCTGAGTCGACTTACGCATGTCCGTCTGCTTATCCATGTATTTTTGTGAACAAAGTACAGGTCGCATTTATGATTCGATTTGGATGAAATGTGGCATGTATCACTTATTTGGCCCAAGGACGAACCCTATGCTCCAAACTCCCAATATTTGGCCGATTTCGACAAAATTTTGCACAGAGTACTGTAGTAGACCCAGATTGATGTATGCGAAGTTTTGCTGAAATCGGTTCAAATTTAGACATAGCTCCAATATATAATTTCGTCCGATTTTATGTAAATGGAGCACCACACTGCCAATATTTGTCCGATTGAGAAAAAATTTTGCACAGAGTATTGAAGTAGGCCTAGATTGATGTATGCAAATTCTGTTGAAATCGGTTCAGATTTAGATATAGCTCCCATATATAGTTTCGACCGACTTTATCTAGCAATATATGTCCGATTGAGACAAAATTTTGTACAGGGTACTGAATTAGTGTAGGTTTAGATTTAGAAATAGCTCCCATATAGTTTCAACCGATTTTATGTAAATGGAGCAACATACTGCCAATATTGGTCCGATTTAGACAGCGTACTGAATTGGGTCCAAATTGATGTATGCGATTTTTTTTCTTTTCTTTTTTTGTTTTGAAATCTGTTTGTCCGATTGAGACAGAATTGCACAGAGTATTGAATTAGTTTGTATTGGATTTTGTTTCGAGATAAATTTTGAATAGCACACTGTGTTGCAGCATAGCAAATTGCGTCCATTTATTTATAGATATTTAACATATTTTGTTCGATGATTGACATTAGATTTTTCATAAATTTCTGAAATCAAAAAATTTTAAAACAAATTTGGTCCAAAGAAACATGGGTCTAGGAGCAATATTTAGAACCATAATCGGTTTGTAGAAATGTCGGTATAGGTACACTTTTTGGTATGTTCCCTATATTTTTATTTCAAGTACCTGTCATTATATCTATGGTGGATGGTATCCAAAGTTCGATCCGGCCGAACTTAACGCTTTTTTCAATTGTTTTAAATTAACTTCTCATGATTGATTGATTTAAAAATATATATATATTTTCTTCAATTAATGTAGATATTATTAAATTTCGAATGTCAAATTTGTAATTTAAAAAACTTTGTGAACTGTTTCCTATCCAATTTAATTATCCTTTTTAGCATTTTCCTTAGACTGCTGCAAAAAAATCTGAATCCCTACAAAAACTCTTCTTTACCTAGAAATGATATCTGGGATTCGAACATAAACTTGTCCAATTTATTATCCATTATTTACCAATAGCCCATTCAATATTCTTTTTTTTCCAACATTCAAATAAGTTTTGTAAAGAAAAAAGGAGAAATTGTATGTAGGTAACATTTTACTTTCTATACTTTCTTTGGACTCCTTTCATTCTTTCATAAATAAATAAGTAGTCCAATTGAATTGGAAAAACATATCCCAATTTCATTATAGATTCTGTGTCCATATGTTATCCCTGTGGAATATCCAGTTTTTGTGCTTTGAATAGGAAGATAAAGTTTTGCGTAAGGATTCAAGTGACTTTTGGCAACAAATACATATGGCCACATATACACAATCACACATATACACAAAGGGGGAGGTGATATGCTTCGAACATGGTATACCCTAAGGAAGAAAGTACATACCTTTAACTACGACGTGGGCATTTGAAAATTTCATTTTTTAAAACTCCAAGCTAAGGATAGTCTTAGAAAAATTAATTTAAGAAACCCACGCCCAGAGATAGTCTTTGAAAATTTAATTTTAAACATAAGCTTTGAGACATTCTTTGAAAAAATAATTAAAAAAAATCCCGCCTAAAGAATTTTTTAATCAGGCCGTAGGATATTCTTAAAAAAAATATTTTGAAAAATCCACGCCAAGGGATAATCTTTGAAAAATGAATTTTAAAAATTCACGCCTGAGGGTAGTCTATAAAAAACTAAATTTAAAAAATCCACGCCTAAGGTTAGTCTTTTGGACATTTTTTTTAAAGAATCCACGCCTGAGGATGGCCTTTGATTTCGATTTCACAACCCCTTTTGTTTTTCTAATTGAAATATTCATATCTCTGTCCGCAATTTTTCAATTTTCTATTTTTTGTTTTTTTTTTTCATTTTCTAAAGTTTATTGGCCACTATGTTGAGGTTTGGTACCCTCTCCCCCAAACACATCGGCCGCCATCTATTCAGAAACACAATAGAGTCTGTAGTTCGGTGGGTTGGGTGGTTAGGTTTGTTTCGGTTTTCTCTGTTCTTGAAAGTTTGATGACTAGCCTTGATGCCAACTATAAAAACAGCAACAACAAAAAACCACATGGAACTTTTGAAAACTGCAAGACCACGTACCCCTCGTCTTCCTATACTTTACCTCTCCCACCATCACGGCAGCACCTTTATTTTGTAGTGTGGTGATCAGCAGCAGGATATGTGAATGTTTTGTCCTTAAAACTCCTTTGAAGCGTTTTTATACCCTTCACCACACTGTGGTACAGGGTATTATGTCTTTGTGCATATGTTTGTAACAGGCAAAAGGAAACGAGATAGACCCATGGTTCCATTTGAGAATATGCATAGAATCACTTTCTGAGTCGATTTATGCATGTCCGTCCGTCCGTCCGTCCGTCTGTCCGTCTGTCCATGTTAAATTGTAAACAAAGTACAGGTCGCATTTATGATCCGAATTGGATGAAATTTGGCATAGGTCACTTATTCGGCCCAAGGACGAACCCTATTGAAATAGGGAAAAATCGGTTCAGATTTAGATATAGCTCCCATATATATATTTAACCGATTTAATGTAAACGGTCCCTATATATCTTTCGATTTGCACGAAATTTGGTACAGCCTAATCATTTAGGTCTAGAATGATGTCTGCCAAGTTTCGTGAAAATCGGTCCAGATTTAGATATAGCTCCCATATATAGTTTCGTCCGATTTCATGTAAATGGTGCCCCAAAGTCCCTATATATCTTTTGATTTGCACGAAATTTGGTATAACGTGCTGAATTAAGCCTAGAGTGATGTATGCCAAGTTTGGAGAAAATCGGCCCAGATTTAGATATAGCTCCCATATATAGTTTCGTCCGATTTCATGTAAATGGTGCCCCAAAGTCCCTATATATCTTTCGATTTGCACGAAATTTGGTACAGCCTAATCATTTAGGTCTAGATTTAGATATAGCTCCCTTTTATTATAGATTGATTTTAAGTAATTGACGTACTAAGGAACCAATTGGAATAAAACGTTCTGAAAGTTGTATAACCTAACCTGTGACAAGTTTGTTTGAAATCGCTCAATATTTGGATAGAGCTTCCATATATATTTTCGCCCGATTTCTAGTAAATTGGGCATCAAACTCCTCATGTTAGTCAGATTGACATCAAATTTTGCACAACTTAAAAAATTGAGCATAGAATTACGTAGGTGCGTTTTCTAGAAGTGCAGACATAGCCCAACGGATGACCTATTTATATTTGTTTGAAGTCGATTGACATACTTTATGGATAGATCTAGGTAGATTCACATTTAGATAAATATCACATTTTTTTCATCCAATTTTATGTTATAGCCCTGCTTAATATACCCATAGTGGTGAAGGGTATCATATAGTCGGCCCCGTCCGACTTTACTACTTTCCTTACTGGTTTGTTTTATGTATCTCAGTATGTGTGAGAGTGTTTGTTTGTGCGGGTTTGTGTGTCGAAGGCAATATAAAGTTAGCGTGAGCTATAGTTATATTTTCCTATTTATTTTTGTTGTTACGCTATCAAGAAGTGTTTTTGTCAGATTTGTTGTGTCTTTTATTTAACATTTTTGTTGCTCTCTGGCTTTATAGTTCATTTATGGTTTATGAAGTTTATAAAGCAGTGGCAGAAAATTTTCTGTTTATTTTCAACACATGAATGGTGTTTCAGTTTTTTGTTGTTGTTGTTGTGGAATGACTTAAAACAAACGATAATAAAACTAATAATGAAGTCAAATATTTTATGATTGTACTGAAACAGGGTATGGATTTTTAAAAAATATTTTTCAATGGCTTTGCTAGGATTGAATTCTTAAAATTATTTTTGAAGGCCCATAGATGTGGAATTTTCTAATGGGTCGATTACGGATGGTAACCATAGTTCAGTGGCGTTGCCAAATTTGAATTATGGATGGCAACTGTTGTCAACTTCAGTTGCTTCAAATATAATTTTTCGGCAACCATTTATTTCTTGTCGCTGTATAGCCGTGTTTAGCAATAAAAATTAAAATTTGGTTAAAATTACTACCAAAGAACAATTTGGGGTCTTAATTGCGCGGATGGAACTACATTTAGGCCGCGGCTTGCCGACTTTTGATCAAACCAAAACCACTACCGATAATGTGTGGTAGGCCATTTCAGAGGACCTTAACAGCTATGGTCCATCAATACGCACTCCAAATGAATGGCAGAGAGTGTGGATTCATTTTAAGGCAAAGTTAAACCAGTAAGGAAAGTAGTAAAATCGGACGGGGCCGACTATATGATAGCCTTCACCACTATGGGTATATTAAACAGGACTATTAACATGAAATTGGATGAAATAAAATATGTGATATTTATCTAAATGTGAATCTACCTAGATCTGTCCATAAATTATGTAAATCGACTTCAAACAAATATAAATAGGTCATCCGTTGGGCTATGCCTGTACTTTTAGAAAACGCAACTACGTAATTCTATGCTCAATTTTGTACGTTGTGCAAAATTTGATGTCAATCTGACTAACATGAGGAGTTTGATTACTTGAAATCGGGCGAAAATATATATGTAAGCTCTATCCAAATATTAAGCGATTTCAAACACGTTATACTAATTTTAGAACGTTTTGTTCCTATTGGTTTCTTGGTGCGTAAATTACTTAAAATCAATCTATAAGGCAGACATCACTCTAGGCTAAATTCAGTACGTTATGCCAAATTTCGTGCAAATCGATATATAGGGACTTTGGGGCACCATTTACATGAAATCGGACGAAACTATATATGGGAACTATATCTAAATCTGGACCGATTTTCTCGAAACTTGGCAGACATCACTCTAGGCTTAATTCAGTACGTTATGCCAAATTTCGTGCAAATCGAAAGATATATAGGGACTTTGGTGCACCATTTACATGAAATCGGACGAAACTATATATGGGAGCTATATCTAAATCTGGACCGATTTTCACGAAACTTGGCAGGCATCATTCTATGCTCAATTCAGTACGTTATGCCAAATTTCGTGCAAATGGAAAGATATATAGGGACTTTGGGGCACCATTTACATGAAATCGGACGAAACTATATATGGGAGCTATATCTAAATATGGACCGATTTTCTTGAAACTTGGCAGACATCACTCTGGGCTAAATTCAGTACGTTATGCCAAATTTCGTGCAAATCGAAGGATATATAGGGAATTTGGGGCACCATTTACATGAAATCGGACGAAACTATATATGGGAGCTATATCTAAATCTGGACCGATTTTCACTAAACTTGGCAGGCATCATTCTAGGCTCAATTCAGTACGTTATGCCAAATTTCGTGCAAATCGAAAGATATATTGGGACTTTGGTGCACCATTTACATGAAATCGGTCAAAACTATATATGGGAGCTATATCTAAATCTGGACCGATTTTCTTGAAACTTGGCAGGCATCATTCTAGACCTAAATGACTAGGCTGTACCAAATTTCGTGCAAATCGAAAGATATATAGGGACCGTTTACATTAAATCGGTTAAATATATATATGGGAGCTATATCTAAATCTGAACCGAGGGTTCGTCCTTGGGCCAAATAAGTGACCTATGCCAAATTTCATCCAAATCGGATCATAAATGCGACCTGTACTTTGTTCACAAAAATACATGGACAGACAGACAGACGGACAGACGGACAGACGGACGGACATGCATAAATCGACTTAAAAAGTGATTCTATGCATATTCTCAAAAGGAACCATGTGTCTATCTCGTTTCTTTTTGCCTGTTACAAACATATGCACAAAGACATAATACCCTGTACCACAGTGTGGTGAAGGGTATAAAAATAAAAGAAACCATAACATCACCGGTGGGGGACCATCGCAAGAAGTGTCGTTATCAGCATTGGAGCAGGCGGCAGCGAACCTGTTGCAAATCGATTTGACATTAAATGCAGAAGGTGCCCTTTTTGGTGTTATATCACACACATTGGATGTGGAGGAACTGCTTGAAATCGAGCCAAACACTGACAAGGAACAGGAAAATCTAGTGAAACAAGTTAAGATGGGCAACGAATGCCAGAATTTACGAAAAAGAGTAACTTCGGTCAAAACCACCGACATTGTGGGTTGAGTCATGCCAAGGTTGAAGTCATTGCCATGGGACTTTTGAAAACGTCCCTCCGCAAAAAAACTCAGAGCTGCACACACTTTAAAGTTAGAAGGAATTGCTGTTGACTGTCGGAAACCAGGATTTAATTCGTCAACTAAGTTCACAACGGCATCTTTTGGTAGCCGAAAATACGCCTTAAAGCTAAGTTGAGCAGTTGATTGAACATTTCTCTAAGCAATATTTCTTGTTTGTTTACAATATTTCTAATATTTTTAGTTGCAGAAGTGCCAAACAGTATTATCGACGGCAACTGAGAAAAGTTGATATTCATAATGTTAAGTTTTATTTCAGTGGCGTTGCCAGTTGAAATCGCAACTGGAGTTGGGTTGCTTTCCATAATCGACCCATAAGACTTTCTACGACTATACTCAGGTGTGGGGGTTGTAAAATTAGTCCTTCAATGCCTAGACCAAGGCGTCGGTTTTTTAAAATTAATTCTTTAATGCCTAGTCCAAGGCGTCGATTTTTTCAAAATTATTTTTCGAGTATATCCTATCAATCCTTAGTACATTGCAGTAATAATTTTTTAATCCCTCCAACTTTGCTCTTAACTAATCCTCATTGTCAGTTTTTTCATTTTACTTTTTCCTATTTATTTTCTAAAAAACTTTTTGAACCCTTTAACCTGTTTTGCATCTCTTGTCCATCATACCGGCATTTTGTGTTAAATTGAAAAAAAAAAACTTTATTCATTGTTGTTTGCCAACAAATGGACTACTAACAATTTCTGTGTCGTTATGATTGTCTGTCCTTGCGTTCATCCATTTGTTTGTTGAACCTAAAGTGATAATTTCAACAAAAAAACTTTTATTTTTATTTGTTTGAAATTTTTTAAGGATCTATTCAGGATGTACACTTGATGCTACATTTTGTTGATGTTGATTTTCATGATGATGATGATGATGTTGATGAGTGTTCGTGCTCTTTGCGTTTTGTTCATTTCAATTTCCTCTCTCAATACCCCGAGTGTCATCCCCCGGCTAAACAATGAAATATAGTTGTTAATGTTTAAAAGCCTGTATAAATGGCTGGTTGATGAATTGTGTCAGAAACATATAAACCCACTTCAATTTAAATAATATTTTTGTAGTTAAATGGAAATCTAAAAACAGTGACAGGATATGATTTCTAGTGGCATTTGTGCTTTTAAAGTCCTTGGAACATATCGAATCAATTTCAAATTTATATATATTTCCAATATCCAATTTCAATGCAAATTTTTTTAATATTTTTTTTTTTTTTTTTTTTTGTGGACACCCACATACATTCTCCTCTATAAGTTCCAATTAGTTGACCCAGCAACGAATTCACTTAACAGAATTTTAAAAATTCTCTCAGTAATAGTTGGGAAACAATTCCAAACCCTCAGTCATTCGACAAAACTAACAAAACTATCCACAAAACCTCCGTCCTCGTTGAATTTTTGTTAATTAGTATTGATTTTCAAAGTGCTGTGAAAATGAGGGCGGTGGAACCACGATGACTTGGTTTTGAGACAATTGTTGTGGTGCAGTCAGTCATCGATGTCACAAAACTACTTGAAAATTGGAATATTTTAGGTCAGCAATTGTTGTTGTCAGGGAGCAACAAACAAACAATTGTTAAAGGAGCAACAAACAAGAAACTTAAGAATAATGTAGTTTTGAAAAATCAATGCCTGAGAATAGTCTTTGGAAAATAAATTTTAAAAATCTATGCCTTATCTTTGATAAATTAACTTGGCTCGGTTAAAAAAATAGTTAAAACATCAACACTTTGGACTAGGTTTTGAAAAACTAATTTAAAAAAATTCACGCCTAAGGATGGTCTTAAAAAATTAATTTAAAAAAAATCTAAGCCTGATGATAGTCTTTAAAAAATTGATTTAAAAATTAGCAGCAGAGGGTGAGGTCTTTGAAAAATCCATTATTAAAAATCCAGGCCAATTTTTAGGCACTGAAATATTTATTTTCAGAAAATTTAGAAATAAATCGACACAGTAAATCTGTGGTTATACATGCATCTTTTGTAAGAAACTCTGCTGAGTTCTTAGAAGTGAGAGGTATAAAAGTGACAAGGGGGAAGAAATTCAAAAGGGAATTGTAGAGAGCAGCAGCAACGTTGCTTAAAAAGTGTATAAACCTAGACTAAAAAAGTTATTTTAAAAACTTCTAAAACTTTAACTTTTAAAGACTGTAAAAGCTCCTTCTCAATGATGTTTACACTAAAATTTTCATTTCTTTCAATTTTCATGATTTTACTTTCATTTTTCACAATTCACAATTCCCCCTACCACCTTCTTTTCAATCCACAATTTAAGCAGACACAATTCGTGTTAACCACATTTGTCAAGTGTTACTTAAAAGTCCTTGAACTAAAAGAAGAAATATATTTTTGTTTCCTTTTCATCTGTTGGTGTTGAATGAAAAAAAGAAACACAACACCCATATAAAAAATAATCCACGAGGACATTGTCAAAATAGTTTCCGCTTTGTTTATTCGACATTTCTTTGGAAGACGGAGAGATTAAAGACAAATATCTTCAGTTTTGAATTTAAACTTTGTCGGAAAAAGTTTTCAGTTCTTTCTTGTAGGATTATTTTGGAATGCAAGTGGCAGTTGTTTTGTTGAAAATTTCAGTTTGTCATATTCAAACCACAATAGCAATGTAGGAGAAGAAGGAGAAGGATTGGAATTGCTGTTATGTTTTCATTATCTTTAAAGTTGGAACAAAAAAGGATTTAAAGAAAAGTTTTCTTTGTAGGCCATGAATTATAATTTCAAGGGAAAACCAGTAAGGAAAGTAGTAAAGTCGGACGGGGCCGACTATATGATACCCTTCACCACTATGGGTATATTAAACAGGACTATTAACATGTAATTGGATGAAAAAAAGTAATATTTATCTAAATGTGAATCTACCTAGATCTATCCATAAAGTATGTTAATCGACTTCAAACAAATATAAATAAGTCCGTTGGGCTATGTCTGTACTTCTAGAAAACGCAACTACGTAATTGTATGCTCAATTTTGTGCGTTGTGCACAATTTGATGTCAATCTGACTAACATGAGGAGTCTGATGCCCAATTTACTTGAAATCGGTCGAAAATATATATGGAAGCTCTATCCAAATATTAAGCGATTTCAAACAAACTTGTCACAGGTTAGGTTATACTAATTTCAGAACGTTTTGTTTCTATTGGTTCCTTAGTACGTCAATTACTTAAAATCAATCTATAATAAAAGGGAGCTATATCTAAATCTGGACCGATTTTCACGAAACTTAGCATCATTTTAGGCTCAATTCAGTACGTTATGACAAATTTCGTGCAAATCGAAAGTTATATAGGGACTTTGGGGCACCATTTACATGAAATCGTACGAAACTATATGTGGGAGCTATATCTAAATCTGGGCCGATTTTCTCGAAACTTGGTAGACATCATTCTAGGCTCAATTCAGTGCGTTATGCCAAATTTCGTGCAAATCGAAAGTTATATAGGGACTTTGAGGCACCATTTACATGAAATCGGACGAAACTATATATGGGAGCTATATCTAAATCTGGACCGATTTTCTCCAAACTTGGCAGACATCACTCTAGGCTTAATTCAGTACGTTATGCCAAATTTCGTGCAAATCAAAATATATATAGGGACTTTGGGGCACCATTTACATGAAATCGTACGAAACTATATATGGGAGCTATATCTAAATCTGGACCGATTTTCTCGAAACTTGGTAGACATCATTCCAGGCTCAATTCAGTACGTTATGCCAAATTTCGTGCAAATCGAAAGTTATATAGGGACTTTGAGGCACCATTTACATGAAATCGGACGAAACTATATATGGGAGCTATATCTAAATTTGGACCGATTTTCTCCAAACTTGGCAGACATCACTCTAGGCTTAATTCAGTACGTTATGCCAAATTTCGTGCAAATCGAAAGTTATATAGGGACTTTGAGGCACCATTTACATGAAATCGGACGAAACTATATATGGGAGCTATATCTAAATCTGGACCGATTTTCTCCAAACTTGGCAGACATCACTCTAGGCTTGATTCAGTACGTTATGCCAAATTTCGTGCAAATCAAAAGATATATACGGACTTTGGGGCACCATTTACATGAAATCGTACGAAACTATATATGGGAGCTAAATCTAAATCTGGACCGATTTTCTCCAAACTTGTTAGACATCATTCTAAGCTCAATTCAGTACGTTATGCCAAATTTCGCGCAAATCGAAAGGTATATAGGGACTTTGGGGCACCTTTTACATGAAATCGGACGAAACTATATATGGGAGCTATATCTAAATCTGGACCGATTTTCTCCAAACTTGGCAGACATCACTCTAGGCTTAATTCAGTACGTTATACCAAATTTCGTGCAAATCAAAAGATATATAGGAACTTTGGGGCACCATATACATGAAATCGGACGAAACTATATATGGGAGCTATATCTAAATCTGGACCGATTTTCACGAAACTTGGCAGACATCATTCTAGACCTAAATGATTAAGCTGTACCAAATTTCGTGCAAATCGAAAGATATATAGGGGCCGTTTACATTAAATCGGTTAAATATATATATGGGAGCTATATCTAAATCTGAACCGATTTTTCCCAATTTCAATAGGGTTCGTCCTTGGGCCGAATAAGTGACCTATACCAAATTTCATTCAATTCGGATCATAAATGCGACCTGTACTTTGTTTACAATTTAACATGGACAGACAGACAGACAGACGGACAGACGGACGGACGGACATGCATAAATCGACTTAGAAAGTGATTCTATGCATATTCTCAAAAGGAACCATGTGTCTATCTCGTTTCCTTTTGCCTGTTACAAACATATGCACAAAGACATAATACCCTGTACCACAGTGTGGTGAAGGGTATAAAAAGATGTGGGAACTCGTTTTTAAGTTAAAAGTTTATTTGACATGTGTCAAAACTAACACTTCCTTGTATGGCATTGAAAAGGATATACAAAGAATAAATTTTTCGATTAAAATAATTTTAAAGACCTTGAAAATTTAATTTTTAAAACTACACGACAGTCTTTGCAAATTTAATTAAAAACCTAGGTTTTTAATTGTAAAAAATCCACGCCATATTGGGCATTAAAAATCCACGCTTAATTATGGGCATTAACAAATATTTTAAAAAATCGACTCCAAATTTAGGCATTAAACCAGTAAGGGTATATTAAACAGGACTATTAACATGAGATTCGATGAACTAAAATATGTGATATTTATCTAAATGTGAATCGACATAGGTCAATCCATAAACATCTCATTCGTTTGTTACAATGGACAAAAGTATGTAAATCGACTTCAAAGAAATATCAATAGGGCATCTGTTGGGCTATGTCTGTACATCTAGAAGACGCAACTACGTTATTCTATGCTCAATTTGGATGTTGTGCAAAATTGCATGAGGAGTTTGATGCTCCATTTACTTAAAATCGGACGAAAATATAAATGGAAGCTATATCCAAATAAAAACCGATTTCAACGAAACTTGTCACAGGTTAGTTTATACTGATTTCAGTACGTTTTGTTCCTATTAGCCATATATTGGTCCCTTGGTGAGTCAGTTACTTAAAATCAATCGATAATATATAAGGGAGCAATATCTAAATCTCAACCGATTTCCACGAAACTTGACACACATCATTCTGGACTAAATTCAGTACGCTATGCAATATAAAAACGTTGGTCCATTATTTACATTTAATCGGACGAATATATATATATATAGATCTGAACCGATTTTCACGAAACTCAGCACACATCACTCTAGGTTCAATTCAGCACGTTATGCCAAATTTCGTGCAAATCGATAGATATATAGGGACTTTGGTGCAACATTTACATAAAATCGGACGAAACCATATATGGGAGTTATATCTAAATCTGGACCAATTTCCACGAAACATGGAAGACATCACTCTAGGCTCAATTCAGTCTGTTATGCCAAATTTCGTGCAAATCGAAAGATATATAGGGGCGTTGGTGCACCATTTACATAAAATCGAATGAAACTATATATGGGAGCTAAATCTAAATCTGAACCGATAGGGTTCGTCCTTGGGCCAAATAAGTGACTTGTGCCAAATTTCATCCAAATCGGATCATAAATGCGACCTGTACTTTGGTTACTATTTAACATCTTCAGACGGGCAGAAGGACAGGCGGACATACATAAATCGACTCAGAAAGTAATTCTATGCATTTTCTCAAAAGGAACCATGTGTCTATCTCGTTTCCTTTTGCCTGTTACAAACATATGCACAAAGACATAATTCCCCGTACCTCAGTGTGGTGAAAGGTATAAAAATCTACGCCTTGGGGTAGGCTGCGAAAAATTAATTTAAAAAAATCCACGCCTGAGGATAGTCCTTAATGTTTTATTTCTAAAAATGTCCTCGGTGTAGATAGTCTTTAAAAGGATAATTTTAAACATTTCTCGTCTGAGGACAAATTTTTAAAAAAAAATCCACTTCTGCCCATCCATTATAATCCATAGTCTTTGACATTTTTATTTTTAGTTCATGAAAGTCTTTGTTCCTAAAAGATGTGACCTTGAACATTGCTATATAAATATTCATCCATTTATTTTTGGCTTTGGCTGGCTTATTTTTAGCCCATATAACGAAATAAAACTTTTCTCTGCTATTAATATTACAACCTTAGGATGAAGCGAGGTGACACATCTGTATGAACAACAGCAACAACATTGACAGTTACAACACAAAATGGCAACATGTTTGTCAACTGATTATATCTTCATTCATTCGTATGAGTAGCGGGAGCATGGGCCAAAACACCACAATAAATCTCTTTGTGTCTGTGAGTGTAGTTGTTTGTTGCGTAGTTATTTTTGCTTAAGTGGCTTATGGTGAACATCCGAACATGGGTGTGTATGTGTGTGTATTTGCGTGCTTGTGTGATGTGTCTATGTCGTCTGTGATTCTAACATTGATTGCATTTGTTTAGTTGTGTCTGTGTAACATTTTATTTGAATGAAAGTTATGTTGGATCGGGTAGGAGGATGGCAAATAACTTTGATTGTAGCTTGGATTTTTTCTGTATCTCCCCTACTCTTCCCTTTTTCCACAAAAGCCATCTCTACTCTGTGACTTTGAAAAGGCATTGTTCACGATCTGCCTGCTTTGTAGTTCTATTTTGTTAGGTTCTCCCCTCCACAACCTCCAAAAAACATTGTTGTTTTTATAGTTTTTCCTCGTTTTCGAAAGTTTTCGATTGCTATGCGCGTCTGTGGGCGTATCTATTAGTATGTGTGTGTGGCTTCTATTGTTGATGTTGTTTGTATCAATTTAGTTGCTGTTGCTTTGGCCATTTAATTTAATCTCTATGCTATTTTTTCATGTACAACAAAATAAATACACATGTTTAGGATAATTGCGTATGGGTGTTTCCATACGTGATGAAGAGGCAAATAGACATATTTTTTTGGAAAAATTAAATATGTTGAAAATAAAAGTAAGGGGTGTATACTTTAGGATTTTAGGACATTTTGCAAATACATATTTTTTATAATATTAATCCTTAATTCTATGGAGTAACCCATATATCGTTATAATAAAATAATACTAAATTTATCCTATTTATTGTTGTTTGCTTTGTGTTATTGTGTGTGTGTATGTGTGCAAGAACAAATGTAAATACTTAGCCAACTGGCGAATAGTCAATATATTTTTTTGCTAAATTTTTGTCGCTTGGTGGTCTATTTGTTCGACTTTTTGTTCGGAATGCAAATAGGATTGGAAATTTGATTATCTTGTTGAATTTGTATATTTATTTTATTTTCACATTTTTACAAATACAAAATACTAAAATTTAATATAAAATACTTAACTAAAATTTAAAACCAGTGAGCGGAGCAGTATAGTCGGAGGGGGGCGACCATATGATACCCTACACGAAAATCTAACTTTCTGTGGTTCTATATTCTGAGCATGGGCAATATTTCGATATATATTTATACACTCTTGACCGATTAGAGGTCAACCAATATTACTAATATTCAGAACAATCCTTCTAATTTCTTGGCCAAATTCCCTTCACCGTGGGTTATCTTGCGATGTTAGGCTTTCAATTGTGGCCTATAGATCGACTCGAAATAATACAAAAAAAAAATTAAGTTCTCGGTCCACTTCATCCCAAAATTATTATTTGATCATCAGCGAAAATTATAGGCGTTGTCCTTGACCATACATGGATCCTCATGGAAAATTTCAAAGCGATCAGAGCTATATTTCCGCCCTCTAGTGTGATAATGGGTTACTAAATAATATCTGAACACGTAAGAACCTGTCAATATTTAAGTGTAACTCCCACATCCAAGTACATACGACCATATAATTGGTATCAATTTAAATATTGGCCGATCTTTATCAAAACAGGCATGCTAATTCTTTGGCCCGATCCCCTACTCCATGTAAAATTTCTCGATGTTCGGGCCATAATTGCGGCCTCTGGAGCGAACAGAAAAACCGACAATAATTTAGTATTTGGTCCATTTCATCCCCTAAATATTAACCGATCTTTACCAAAAACAATAGGGGTCTTCATTGGCTTGAACCCATCCTTCATGCAAAATTTCGTGAAGATTGGTCCATAACTGTGGCCTGTATCGTGTTTACAAATTATAATGGACAGACGGACGGACACACATGTCTAGATCGACTCAGCTAGTCGAGATATGACGATCGGTATACTTAAAAGTGGGTCTAGGACCAATATTTCGCAGCGTTACAAACTCTTGGGGCTGCACAAAGCTATAATACCCTGACAACATAGTTGCGTAGGGTATAAATATGCAATTAGACTTTAATACGGTGTGGTTTTTACAAAATTTAGTTTTCATTGCCTACAATTAGGCGTGGATTTTTTTGTTAAAGTATATTTTTTCAATGCCTACAATTAGGCGTGGATTTTTTTGTTAAATTAATTTTTCTGTGCTTAGCTTAAAGTGCAGATTTTATCAGTTTTGTTTTTTTTTCAAAGGCTATCCTCAGTTGTAGATTTTGTAAAATTATTTTTAGAGCCTATCTTAAGGCGTGGATTTTTAAAATTGTTTTTTCGGGGCCTATCTTAAGCCACGGTCCTTTTAAAATAAGTTTTTCAGTGCTTACCCAAGGTGTGGATTTTGAAAATTTTGTTTATCTCATATCGGAGACCCCCTTTCCAAACGTATGTCCCCTTTCCACAGCATGATAAATTGACAAAATAACCCCCTTTTGCAGTGATATGTCACGTTAGGTCACAATTGTTGATCATTTATTTGGCCATTGATGTATGGATGTCCTTTGGCCGGACAGCATACACAAAAACAATAGGAATCCACTTTTGGCAGGTTAAACGGGGCATTCGTATAAAATCACCATCGAAGGTTAATTGGGACATTCATATAAAATTACCATCGAAGGTGGAAGTTTTGTGTTTGTCGATTTAGAAAACAGCAACTATGTTGCCTGTAAAGAAGGGTACAAAACAAATTAAATAAATTGTTATGAAGCTGGACATGGTAAAATAAAAAAAAATCAGAGATAACATAATTGACCATTATGAGGGTCAGTAGAAAGGTTCAACAAATAACACATTGAGTTATATGGCAAACATGTGTTGTATATTTAACATGAAGGTAGTGCCTAAAGGTATACAATATTTGTAAAAATTTAAAGGGAAGAGGCCTTGACATATGTATGTGTAAAGATAGGCTTTGGAAAAATCCACATTTGAGGATAGACCTCACTCAGGAAAATATAAAATAAAAAACCAGTAAGGAAAGTAGTAAAGTCGTACTGGGCGACTATATGATACCCTTCACCACTTTGGATATATTTTGCATATGAATCCCAACAGACGTCGTCTTTTCGAAGGAACATTGAACGAACTTAAATATTTGGTACACCATTTAAATCAAATCGGACGAAAATATATATGGAAGGCTATATCTAAATCTGAATCAATTTCAATAGGGTTCGTCCATGGACCAAATAGACGAGCTGTGCCAAATTTCATCCAATTCGGATTATGCATATTCTCCAAAGGAACCATGTGTCTATCTCTTTTCCTTTTGCCTGTTAGAAACATATGCACACATAATACCCTGTACCACAGTATGGTGGAGGGTATTAAAAAGTCCACGCCTGAGGATAGACTTCAGAAAAATATTTTTAAACCAGTAAGGAAAGTAGTAAAGTCGGACGGGGCCGACTATATGATACCCTTCACCACTATGGGTATATTAAGCAGGACTATAACATAAAAGTGGATGAAAAAAATGTGATATTTATCTAAATGTGAATCTACCTAGATCTATCCATAAAGTATGTCAATCGACTTCAAACAAATATAAATAGGTCATCCGTTGGGCTATGTCTGCACTTCTAGAAAACGCACCTACGTAATTCTATGCTCAATTTTTTAAGTTGTGCAAAATTTGATGTCAATCTGACTAACATGAGGAGTTTGATGCCCAATTTACTAGAAATCGGGCGAAAATATATATGGAAGCTCTATCCAAATATTGAGCGATTTCAAACAAACTTGTCACAGGTTAGGTTATACAACTTTCAGAACGCTTTATTCTAATTGGTTCCTTAGTACGTCAATTACTTAAAATCAATCTATAATAAAAGGGAGCTATATCTAAATCTGGACCGATTTTCACGAAACTTGGCAGACATCATTCTAGGCTCAATTAAGTACGTTATGCCAAATTTCGTGCAAATCGAAGGATATATAGGGACTTTGGTGCACCATTTACATGAAATCGGACGAAACTATATATGGGAGCTATATCTAAATCAGGACCTATTTTCACGAAACTTGGCAGACATCATTCTAGACTCAATTCAGTACGTTATGCCAAAATTCGTGCAAATCGGAAGATATTTAGCGACTTTGGTGGACCATTTACATCAAATCGGACGAAACTCAATTAAGTACGTTATGCCAAATTTCGTGCAAATCGAAGGATATATAGGGACTTTGGTGCACCATTTACATGAAATCGGACGAAACTATATATGGGAGCTATATCTAAATCAGGACCTATTTTCACGAAACTTGGCAGACATCATTCTAGACTCAATTCAGTACGTTATGCCAAAATTCGTGCAAATCGGAAGATATTTAGCGACTTTGGTGGACCATTTACATCAAATCGGACGAAACTATATATGGGAGCTATATCTAAATCTGGACCGATTTTCTCCAAACTTGGCAGACATCCCTCTAGGCTTAATTCAGTACGTTATGCCAAATTTCGTGCAAATCAGAAGATATATAGGGACTTTGGGCACTATTTACATGAAATCGGACGAAACTATATATGGGAGCTATATCTAAATCTGGACCGATTTTCACGAAACTTGGCAGACATCATTCTAGACCTAAATGATTAGGCTGTACCAAATTTCGTGCAAATCGAAAGATATATAGGGACTTTGGGGCACCATTTACATGAAATCGGACGAAACTATATATGGGAGCTATATCTAAATCTGGACCGATTTTCTCCAAACTTGGCATACATCACTCAAGGCTTAATTCAGCACGTTATACCAAATTTCGTGCAAATCAAAAGATATATAGGGACTTTGGGGCGCCATTTACATGAAATCGGACGAAACTATATATGGGAGCTATATCTAAATCTGGACCGATTTTCACGAAACTTGGCAGACATCATTCTAGACCTAAATGATTAGGCTGTACCAAATTTCGTGCAAATCGAAAGATATATAGGGACTTTGGGGCACCATTTACATGAAATCGGACGAAACTATATATGGGAGCTATATCTAAATCTGGACCGATTTTCTCCAAACTTGGCATACATCACTCTAGGCTTAATTCAGCACGTTATACCAAATTTCGTGCAAATCAAAAGATATATAGGGACTTTGGGGCACCATTTACATGAAATCGGACGAAACTATATATGGGAGCTATATCTAAATCTGGACCGATTTTCACAAAACTTGGCAGACATCATTCTAGACCTAAATGATTAGGCTGTACCAAATTTCGTGCAAATCGAAAGATATATAGGGACCGTTTACATTAAATCGGTTAAATATATATATGGGAGCTATATCTAAATCTGAACCGATTTTTCCCAATTTCAATAGGGTTCGTCCTTGGGCCGAATAAGTGACCTATGCCAAATTTCATCCAATTCGGATCATAAATGCGACCTGTACTTTGTTTACAATTTAACATGGACAGACAGACGGACAGACGGACAGACGGACAGACGGACGGACGGACGGATCCATAAATCGACTCAGAAAGTGATTCTATGCATATTCTCAAAAGGAACCATGTTTATATCTCGTTTCCTTTTGCATGTTACAAACATATGCACAAAGACATAATACCCTGTACCACAGTGTGGTGAAGGGTATAAAAATCTACGCCTAATGATAGGCCTTAGAAAACTATTTTTTAAAATCCATGCCTATGGATGGCCTTAGAAAACTATTTTTTAAAATCCATGCCTATGGATGGCCTTAGAAAACTATTTTTAAAAAATCCACGACTATAGATAGGCTTAAAAATAACTTTTAAAAAATCCATGTCTGTAAGTAGGCCTTAGAAAACTGTTTTAAAAAATCCACGCCTGTAATATTTCGTCCTACGGTAGGCCTTAGAAAAATACTTTTAAAAAATCCACGCCTTCTGCAGAGAAACGCTAATCTGCAAATTAATGCATACTTTCAGGCAAAACCTGTTATTTCCAATAGCTTGCCTACTTTTAGGCTTCAATCATTTAAATGTTTCCTTCTTGTGCATTTTCAAACCACAATTTCCAATTTCCATTACTAATTTATTGTAAATTACTTACCACCACAAAAGCAACTACGACATCGCCATGGTACATAGAAGCTAATCTGAATAGATTGGCAAATTTATTGCCATAGAAATGTTAAATAATTTTATTTACCCTTAACATGCTAACATTACCTCAATTTATTGCATTAGCACGTTGCCGTACTTTTTTCCTCGAGCAACCAGCCAGAGCTCTTTATGGGGAGGACATCATCATCACCATTATCCTTTTCGTATTTATAGAGTCTTCTGTTACTCTTACAGGTAAAATGGCTGTCTTGTGAATTTCTTGTATAGTTTTTTTCCGTTCTCTATTTTCCTTCATTTATTTCCGCTTGTCTTCATCCGGTACACAGGGCTGCCACTTTCATTTCCGCCACGCCGAAGGAACATTATGGCCGGATTTAATATTTATAGTTGTCTACAAGTAATGAACTGCATTATCATGATTTTTTCTGTCTCTCTGCTTTATGGTCTCCTCCTCTTTTCTCAGTTAGCTATCATTGCCTTTGGCCTCATATCTCTTCTCAATAATTTTCCTCCTCTGTGGTTGGCCCGATACTTTTTTCCGACTTAAATTGCATTGCATTACCAGGGTCTTGGATATGCGGTTGAATGGTTCTTTATGTCCGTCTTTCGGATTGATTTTTCTTGCTGTTGTAGTTTAAGCAGTACCTGGTGCTCTCTGGTATTTCATGTCGTTTGTGCATTTGTCGGTAAAAAGTAAGTAAGTATCGAACATCGAACAAAGTTTAATCAATAAATCCGCTTTGCTGTCGTTTTGTTCTTTCTGCCGCCGGTTTTTTCTGTGTGGCTAGAAACCGAAATTCAATAAACAAACGGCTGAGAACAAAAACACATATATTGAAAATGGGTAAAAAAGGGCTGGATTTTGGAGTGATAGAATAATGAATTTTAAAAAATCCCTGCCTATCCCTGAGGATAGGCCCTGAATGTAGGCACTACAAAAATAAAAAATAAAAACTTAATTGCAATAATCCACGCCTAAAGGTAGGCACTACAAAAATAATTTTAAAATATCCTCGCTGACGGTAGGTTCTTAAACAATTACTTAAAAGAAAAAATCCACGCCTATCGAAGGTCCTTAAAATATTTTTACAAAATCCACATCTATTGTAGGTCTTTTAAAATATCTTTATAAAATCCACGCCTATTTCTAAACTTTGAAAAAATCATTGTTGGTCCCTACAAATTATTTTTGTTACCAAAATGTTTACCCTATCCCCCAAATTGCAATTGCATTGCAACCTTTCTATTAAGGGATTTCCTGTAGTTTTTCTTTTTTCGCAGTGGTCGAAGTTTCTTTTTCGGAAGACAAGTTACTGACAGATTCAATGGATTAATGTGATTACTTTGAGAACAAAATATTACAAAAACAATTTTTAGGGAAAACTTTGAAATAGTGTGGAAAGAAAAAAAACGAATCATGTCCGAACAATCCATTCCACTTTTTTTAATTATTTTTTCATCCGAAAGTTTGTTGAGGAAAATATTTTTCAAATCAGTTAGGATAAGGATTTGAACTCAAAGAAAATTATTTTTTGATTAACCGAAACAATGGACACTTGAAATGTTTATGCGAAAGGGGAAAATAAGAGTAAAGGGGCTACTTAGGGGTACCTCACCATCTTTTCATAATTGTTGAATTTAGAATCAATTACAAAGGTGTACTTGTTTCAACCGCCTTGCCCTTCCCTTCCCAAATCATCCTTTAAAGCTTTTGCTCCTTCTATAATCCTCAAGGCCTCAGGGAATTTGTTCTTCATTTCTTCTCCATAATTACTAACTAAGTAAACTGAACAAATCTCACTTCTTATAATCTCCAAATCTCCATTATTATCCTCATCTTTTTTAAAACACTCAGTAACACAAACACACAAATACAACTATAACCCGATCTCTTTGTTCCGTAGTTTGTTGTAGAACTACAGTGAAAACCAAAAAACAACAACAGCAGCTAACCACAGAAACCCTTTAACATTCAACACTTTCAGCGGAAATGCCATGGTTTGCTGGCAAACCATGTTTTACCACATAGAGCCGCAGCCGTTTCCTGGCTTCCCCTCGCCTTTCAAACTCTCTCTTTGTTCTCCCATCACTCTTTCCACACCACACCAACCAACAGCAGCGTCAAAACCAGCAACAGCCCTTCCCGGCAAAAAAAAACACAACTTTCTCTCCCGACTTCCTTTTTCTTCTACTCTCTCTTCTTAGTCTTCATTTGGGTCTGAGAGAGAAAAGTAATTAAATGTCGAAACAAATACACATGCCTACATACACATGCATAGTTTTAATATTCACGACCAAATCGCCAGAGAATAATAGATGTACAATGCGTCGAATATTCTAAGACCGAAGAAAACACAGGGGAAATGGGTTTGGAAAGAAAAGCCACAAACAGGGATTAGTTGGAGGATACTAAGGAGGGATGGAAAGGAAATTTGAAATATTGTTTAAGGGTGGGTTTTTTTAACATTAATTTTTCAAATACTATCATCAAACTTGGATTTTTAAAATCAATTTTCAATTTTAAAATTATTTTTTCAATGCCTTCAATTAGGTGCCCAAAGTAATTTTTAATGCCTACTCCAAGGCGTGGAGTTTTTAATATTTTTTACAACCTACTTTTAGGCTTGAATTTCTTTAAATATATATTCTTTAAATATATTTTTCAGAGTTTGGCCTTAGACCAAGATTTCTACAATACTGTTGGAGCCCAGAGTTTTTTGGTCTTTGTATAATATTTTATCGGAGCCTACCATTAGGCGTGGGGTTTTCAAATGGCTTATTCAGTGCCTACCTTAAGACTTGGCTTGTTTAAAATAACTCTATTAGAATCTACCCTAAGGCGTGGATTTTTTAAAATATTGTTCAGAGCCTACGCGTAGACGTGGATTCTTTTAAATACCTTTTTCGAAGCATACTCTGAGGCGTGGATTCTTTTAAATACCTTTTTCGAAGCCTACTCTGAGGCGTGGATTCTTTTAAATACCTTTTTCGAAGCCTACTCTGAGGCGTGGATTCTTTTAAATACCTTTTTCGAAGCATACTCTGAGGCGTGGATTCTTTTAAATACCTTTTTCGAAGCCTACTCTGAGGCGTGGATTTGTTTAATATTTTTGAAGCCTTTTTCGGGGATTTCATTAAAATTTTATTTCGTAGCATACCCTAAGGCGGGTATTTTATTAAGCATTTTTAAAGACTACATTTAGACTTCGATTTTTAAATTTGTTTTTTCAGTTTGCTACCATTGTATTATGTTTTTGCAAAATAGTCAGGCTGAATCCAAGTTTGTTGTTCTTATAAAAAAAATATTTATTAGTGGGGAAAGTATGGCATTGTCCGCCGAGGGATAAGGCAGAAAAGGCTATAGTTTCAGATCTCGCCACTGATCCCTATTCGTTCCCTTAGTTTTTTGTTGGGGATATTCTCCCCAGAAGCAATTTTTAAACATATTTATTTCAGATTTTTAAGATAGGGCCTAAGCGTGGATTTCTTAAAAAAAAATTCTGACGTGGATTTTTTGGCAAACATTTCCCTATATTCCAATAATCTTTACCTCCTTTAAAGCTACACCATTTAAGAATAATTTTTTCTTAAGCATAATCTTATTTAAGTGCAACTTGTTTTCTGCTTACAATAAAATTAAATTTCATGTTTGCTTCGCTAGATATAATGAAACACAAACATAACACACACTCACACAAATACAATCCTCGCACACATATGAAATTTCGAGGGTTCGCAGTCCTTTTGCGCTCGTAGGAATTCTTCAAATTCAAGTAGCAGCAGAGTACTTTCACAGAGACTAAGTTAAAGAATTCCGGAGGAACTACATAGAGGAGGTAATGCTAACTTATATTTACTTCAACACACACACATGTGTACACACAAAGTAATACATATATATAGAGAGCTATTTATTTAACACCTCTCAATGCCTAGACATTCTTTGGGGATTTTCCTAATTGTTTGTCTATCAATAAAGTATGGGAGAGAACGAGCTGCAGGTCTGCATGTGATGAAAACCTATGTGTGTGTGTGCGTATGTATAGCTACGTATAATGGAACTCCGTTAAGCACTATCCCCAAAAATAAACTTCAACCCGAGTTCTCGTTATGACCATTGTTCAGTATCGTTCCCTTTCATAGAATTAATTACCTGTAAGGATGAAGGGAGCAACAACAGTTGCAGCGCCACTTGTCTGTTATTGGTCTGCTATTGTTATGGCATCACTTGTGTTGATTAAATGTCAAATAAAGAAATACGCACACATTTTACACACACACATGAACAGACATACATGCACAGAAGAGCATGACTTCGACATGCTCTTGTCACATTACTCATACGCCCTTTAATATCCCACTTATTGGAAATGGAATAATTCTTATAAATATCTCTTTCGAGTAGAGATATGTAATAAATTATTACGACAAAGTGTTTACCAAGCAATTAATATATTTAACGGAAGAATATATTTGTTTGGCAATGTATAATATTTATTATGTTTGTGTATTAAAAGGAATACCATATAATTAAATGTCAGCTTATATATAATAGATGGTAAGGCTATTAACATTGAATGGCATGTGTAAGGATATGATTGTTATTTCGAAAGGACAATTGAAGTATATCTAATTCTTATTATGAAAAACTCACATTGGATATTTATTCAATTTGTTTATTATTTGAAAAAAAGTAATATTTGAAAAAAGTAGTAAAATTAAGTTTAAGAAATCCACTCCCAAAACAGTCGACTTTAAAAATTCTACTTTTAGGGACAGACACTGAAAAATTAATTTTAAAAAATCCGGTATTAAGGACAGACCCTGAAAAAATACTTTCTAAAATCGGGCGAAACTAAACATGTGATCTACCTAGATATTTGAATCCGGTATTAAGGACAGACCCTGAAAAAATACTTTCTAAAATTGGGTGAATCTAAATATGTGATCTACCTAGATATATGAACCAATTAAAAACCCATACACATACCATTCTGGAATCTATGAAATATTGAATGTGAATCGGATTTTTTTTGTGTACCTTTTTTATATAATTCAAGCTTTGGTTTAGGCATTGAAAAAACTATTTTTAAAAAATTCATGCCAAAGACTGAAATCCGAATTTTTTCAAAAAAAATCTTACCTAATGTTGTTACCTCACTATAAATTTGAGACTGTGTATGTATGTATCCCCTTATGTTATCCTCCCCCAAAGACATAAATATTATTCTCCATGAACGATACAAGCAAACTAATTAGTTTGACAAAAATTGGTTTAAGCCCAAATCGCTTGAGTTGAGGCTGGCAATATAAACGCATTTACAAGCGAGTCTGTAATATCCGGGTAATTTATTGCCTACAACGTCGTGTGCTGTGAAGATATTGATTTTCTTGTTCCAATAAAATATAAATCAAATTGTCGTCTGGTGAGGGGTTGGGGCATTTAATTCGAAACAAAAACATTTTCATGATAAATAGAATGTTAATTTAAGGAAAAGATTATGAGAGAGCATTTTTAAATAAAATATCTAATCAATTTCAAGAAAGGACTTTAAGAGGACACCTATTTTGTCAGTTATCCTCATAAAAAATTTAAGAAATAATTAGAATAATTTATGCTCATTAGTATCAAAATTTCTCCACAAAATATTATATGAAAAAAATTGGAAAAAGATAGATAAAAATAGCCTTACAGCAAGAGCCATATCCAATGTTTAAAAGGACAAAAGAGAACAAGGATACGAACAGCATAACTAAGTTATTCATTCAGAAATTTGTTTATTTCCTTGTAAACAGCATTTAAAGAAAGTGATTTAAAATTCAAAATGTGTCTACCGCAATCTCAACGTCCTTGATTTCTATCACCCGAATTTAGAGAAAGGTCACAACAGAATAATAAATCATATCGTGCTTAGAACGAAAAGGGTTATAAGAAGAACGAATAATTAAAACAAAATTTATTTTTATTATGTAGAGATTTGAATGTATTATTTAAAGGTCTATCCTCAGGCATGAATTTTTAAAATTAATTTTTTTGCCTATCCCTAGGCCTAGGTTTTTGAAAATTAAATCGTGAATTTTAGGATAATTTTTGAATAACAGTCTTCAAACGAGGGTTCTTTAAATTATTATTTCAGAGCCTATAAATAAGCGTTGATTTATTAAAATATTATAAATATTTCAATGGATACAAAAAGGCAGGAATTTGTCAAATAATTTATTCACAATACGCGTGGATTTTTATGTCGTCAGGGTATTATAGCTTTGTGCAGCACCAAGAGCTTGTAACGCCGCGAAATATTGGTCCTAGACCCACCTTTACGTATACCGATCGTCATATCTCGACTAGCTGAGTCGATCTAGACATGTGTGTCCATCCGTCCGTCCGTCTGTCCATAATAATTTGTAAACACGATACAGGCCACAGTTATCTTCACGAAATTTTGCATGTAGGACGGGTTCTGGCCAATGAAGACCCCTATTGTTTTTGGTAAAGATCGGTTAATATTTAGGGGATGAAATGGACCAAAAACTTTATTTTTGTCTGTTTTTCTGGTCGCCAAATTGTCACAATTATGACCCTAATCTCGCGAAATTTTATAAGGAGAAGGGGATCGGGCCAAAGAATAATCTTGCCTGTTTTGATAAAGATCGGTCAATATTTAACGGGTCAAATGGACCCTGACTTTTTTGTGAAAAGTGGCAAAATTTTTATTCTATGGCGTATATGGCCCCTGAAGGACATAGACCCGACAAGTTGATAGTATATCCAAGAGGAGTGACCTTTAAATTGATACCCATTATATTGTCGGATGTTGGAGTTACTCTTAAATATTTACAGGTGGTTACGTATTCATATATTATTTAGTAACCCATTAACACACTGGAGAGCGAAAATATAGCACTGATCGCTTTGAAAGTTTCCATGACGCTTCAGTTATGGTCAAGGATAACGCCTATAATTTTCGGTAATGATCAGATAATAATTTTGGGATTATGTGGACCGAAAACTTAATTTTTTGTGTTTTTCGAGTCGATCAAAACCTCACAAACAACCTTCGGTGAAGGGAATCTGGACAAGGATATTAGAATAGTAGTACTGAATATTAGTAATATATGTTGACCTTTAGACGGTCAAGAGGGTGCAAATATCGCGAAATATTGCCCAAGCTCAGAATATCGAAAGATAGATTTTCGTGGAATTTGTGTAGGGTATCATATGGTCGGCCCGTCCGACTATACTGCTCCGCTCACTGGGTTTTCAATTGTTATTTTTTTACAGCCTGCAAACAGGCATGGATTTTTTAAATAAATGTTTATGGCCTTATAATAGGCGTGGATATTTTAATATCAACTTTTCAATATGCCAATCAAACAAAAATTCAAGGTCTACGAAAATGTATTTAAATATTTCTTTCCTCCGGAGTACTTTCTAATCTCCTTTATCCCCAAAATCTCTTCTCCCCTTGTGAACCTCAAAACATGGCTGTTGATTTTTCTCATGTCTGCTGAAGTACTGAATGCTACTTTATTAGAAAATCCAATGTTGTGGTTTCATGGCCACAAAACCACATGATTTTTCTTTACAGACGATTAATTTAAGCATACTGGCCTGAAAGTATGCTTCATAAAACAACCATTTTTTAAATAATACTAAGGAATTAATTTTGCTGAGGAAGAGTAAAATAATTTAATCTATTACACTAATAGAAATTAAGACAGTTTTCAGCTAGAAGTTATTTTAGCTATTATTGTAGCATACTTTTAGGTGGCAAATTTTGGGAATATTAAAATTCATAAGAAATTCATTTGAATTACGGATAATTTGTTAGGGATTAGAAAACTATAAATTTTAATTACAAACATCATTAAAACAACGTATTCTCCAAATAATTTCCAAAAAATATTTTTTTCCCAATTTCTTGGTTTTTCTAACTATTCCATAAGCTTTTGTAGTAACTCACTTTTGTTCACACACACATTCTACTTAATTTATCATTAATAAAATATTTTTTTTAATTTTCTGGAGAGGATCTGTAAAAACAAATTCGTTTGCAGAGGGTTGTTGGGGAAGTTCAAACCACATGAACGTGTTGAAAAATGTTGGAAACCTGCTTTTGTGGCAAACAGACAACAAATGCTTCATAGTTTGTGGTTCGATGGTAGGTAACTGGCAGAAAAATCAGGTGGTCCTTCGAAAAAAGGGACACAACAAAATTAATTTGTCTACAACAAAAATATTATACTTCTGGTTGTTGTGTGGTAGAATTCTATTCAGTCTTTTTAAAAATGGGAAACGACTGTCCTCATTATTTCTATGGATGGACATGTGCTGATAGTTATATCATTCATTGTTGCTAGCCAGTTGGAAATGTGTTGCACAATTATGTCAATTTATGTGAGTGTGTGTTTGGAAAATGTATTTTCTTGACAACAAATACATTTTATGCAAGCATATTTTTCCATTGCAAATTGTTTTTAAACTAAGAAAATATTCTATTGAATATTTTAAATGAGTTTAGAGGAAATGGAAAAAAATGTAGAATTTTTTTTTTAAATGAAAAAATAATAAATTGTATGCCTAGGTATATGTTTAAAAAAATAGTTAAAAGATATACATATATTTGTAGAAATTACAACTGAGTTAAAAAACCACACCTGAGGATAGTATATAATATGTAGTATATAAATAATAGTATAGGATAGAATATAATTTTAAAAAATCCACGCCTGAGAATAGTCTGTGCTAAATTAGTTTTAATAAATCCACTCCTGGGGATGTAACATGAAAAAACCTCATCCCTGTCAATATTCCATGGAAAAACATTAAAAAAATTACTTTAAAAAAAATCTGTGTCTATGGAAATATAAATCGACGCCTTTGGAATTAATTTTAAGCAAATGTTTCAAAAACAAATTTTAAAAATTCCTTCCTAAAAGTATGCACCATTTTTGTACTTTTTTCCTTTCGGTTGTAGTACCAAATGACAAATGAGGGCATCTCCATTACAAATGGCATTTCAAAGTATGCAAATATCCCAACCATTCCCATCAATTAATTTTACATGCCACTTCTTCAGCCAACCTCACAAATAAGGTCTACTAGTGGGTGAAAGGTTGGCACAACACCTTAACGTATGTTAGCTATTTTCAAGCTCATTTCATTTGCGTAAACCGACTGTCGTCCCATAAAATCCCATGTAGCAAACATTTGTTTGGCTTTGGAGATCCCCACCAAAATAAAAAAAAAAAATATATTAGAAAAAAGTTCAAAAAACACAACTTTCTAAAATGGCAAATTTTGAACGGAGCTACATGGCAACCAAAAGTAAATCGCAGATACACGAACAACAACAACAAAAACCAGTAAGGAAAGTAGTAAAGTCGGACGGGGCCGACTATATGATACCCTTCACCACTATGGGTATATTAAACAGGACTATTAACATGAAATTGGATGAAATATAATATGTTATATTTATCTAAATGTGAATCTACCTAGATCTGTCCATAAAGAATGTAAATCGACTTCAAACAAATATAAATAGGTCATCCGTTGGGCTATGCCTGTACTTCTAGAAAACGCAACTACGTAATTCTATGCTCAATTTTGTACGTTGTGCAAAATTTGATGTCAATCTGACTAACATGAGGAGTTTGATGCCCAATTTACTTGAAATCGGGCGAAAATATATATGGAAGCTCTATCCAAATATTAAGCGATTTCAAACACACTTGTCACAGGTTAGGTTATACAACTTTCAGAACGTTTTATTCCAACTGGTTCCTTAGTACGTCAATTACTTAAAATCAATCTATAATAAAAGGGAGCTATATCTAAATCTGGACCGATTTTCACGAAACTTGGCAGACATCATTCTAGGCTCAATTAAGTACGTTATGCCAAATTTCGTGCAAATCGAAGGATATATAGGGACTTTGGTGCACCATTTACATGAAATCGAACGAAACTATATATGGGAGCTATATCTAAATCAGGACCTATTTTCACGAAACTTGGCAGACATCATTCTAGACTCAATTCAGTACGTTATGCCAAAATTCGTGCAAATCGGAAGATATTTAGCGACTTTGGTGGACCATTTACATCAAATCGGACGAAACTATATATGGGAGCTATATCTAAATCTGGACCGATTTTCTCCAAACTTGGCAGACATCCCTCTAGGCTTAATTCAGTACGTTATGCCAAATTTCGTGCAAATCAGAAGATATATAGGGACTTTGGGCACTATTTACATGAAATCGGACGAAACTATATATGGGAGCTATATCTAAATCTGGACCATTTTCACGAAACTTGGCAGACATCATTCTAGACCTAAATGATTAGGCTGTACCAAATTTCGTGCAAATCGAAAGATATATAGGGACTTTGGGGCACCATTTACATGAAATCGGACGAAACTATATATGGGAGCTATATCTAAATCTGGACCGATTTTCTCCAAACTTGGCATACATCACTCAAGGCTTAATTCAGCACGTTATACCAAATTTCGTGCAAATCAAAAGATATATAGGGACTTTGGGGCACCATTTACATGAAATCGGACGAAACTATATATGGGAGCTATATCTAAATCTGAACCGATTTTCACGAAACTTGGCAGACATCATTCTAGACCTAAATGATTAGGCTGTACCAAATTTCGTGCAAATCGAAAGATATATAGGGACTTTGGGGCACCATTTACATGAAATCGGACGAAACTATATATGGGAGCTATATCTAAATCTGGACCGATTTTCTCCAAACTTGGCATACATCACTCAAGGCTTAATTCAGCACGTTATACCAAATTTCGTGCAAATCAAAAGATATATAGGGACTTTGGGGCACCATTTACATGAAATCGGACGAAACTATATATGGGAGCTATATCTAAATCTGCACTTATTTTCACGAAACTTGGCAGACATCATTCTAGACCTAAATGATTAGGCTGTACCAAATTTCGTGCAAATCGAAAGATATATAGGGACCGTTTACATTAAATCGGTTAAATATATATATGGGAGCTATATCTAAATCTGAACCGATTTTTCCCAATTTCAATAGGGTTCGTCCTTGGGCCGAATAAGTGACCTATGCCAAATTTCATCCAATTCGGATCATAAATGCGACCTGTACTTTGTTTACAATTTAACATGGACAGACGGACAGACGGACAGACGGACGGACGGACATGCATAAATCGACTCAGAAAGTGATTCTATGCATATTCTCAAAAGGAACCATGTGTCTATCTCGTTTCCTTTTGCCTGTTACAAACATATGCACAAAGACATAATACCCTGTACCACAGTGTGGTGAAGGGTATAAATAGTAGAAAAAAGTTCAAAAAACACAACATGGCAACCAAAAGTAAATCGCAGATACACGAACAACAACAACAAAAAAAAGGTGGCAAATTGTCAATACATTTGACGCGTATGTGAGCGTTGAATCCGTGGAAATGCCACCATGACCATCAACAATACTCCCATCAGCGATTCCGACACGACCAAGTCAACCCAG